>NC_064808.1:103150931-103231478 GCF_023721935.1 Panthera uncia
TCAATTCTGCCCGAAACTCCATGAGCACTTTAAATTTGCAGACTCAAGTCTTTCTTCAAACCAGGGGAAATATCTTCTATTATTTCCTTAATTAATGCATTCCTGCATCTGTTGCCTTTCCCTCCCTCGGAACTCCTATTATTCACGTTAGGTCGCTGCATCTGTCCCCTGAGCCCTTTTAGAAAACTTCTCATAATGATTTCCATGTCTCTGTGTTTTTACTTTCTGTGTGAAGATATCCTTTGCTCGATCATACATGCCCAGATTCAATCCCCAACAGAGAATAACAGCTCCTTCAATTCAGCACTGGAATATGTAAAGTTAAAAAAAAGGGGGGGGGAGAAAACCCTCTTTGAGCATCCTAGAGTCTTTTTTCCTCAAATTGAGATTGAATTTCTGTGAGCACTATTGTTACTATTATTTTTTAAAACCTCGTTGAAAAATGAAAGCTGCTTCTTCTGCAGCCGTCCTTGTTCACAAGGAGATGCCAGTTTGGGGGCACTTTGCTTGTTTTTCCCTCTCTGGTACTACTGTCATTGTTTCCCTACGCGGGTTCTGTTCCCTCTTGGGGTATGAGCTGAGCAGCTGAGGGGGGGGGCTCGCAAAGGATGGTGAAGCCAGGCGGGCCAGCAGTCTGCTCCTCTGAACTGGGGACACACCGCCTGGCAAGCAGTGAGTCCTTGCTCATGGAGGTTCTCGCGGACAATTCTCCAAGCAGTGATCTGGGTCGGTCCCTTCCATCTAGTGGATCTTTAATCCTTTGGGACTTTTTCATGATCTTCTGTGGGATCCAGTAAATACAGTAACCTGCACACATTTTTGAAGGTGACCAAGAGCTATTTTTAAAAAAAAATTTTTAAATGTTTATTTATTTTTGAGAGGAGGGGTGGAGAGAGAGGGAGGAGGGGGGAGAATGTGAAGCACAATCCAGGCTCTGAGCTGCCAGCACAGAGTCGGACACGGGACTTGAACTCACGAAACGTGGGATCATGACCTGAACTGAAGTCGGATGCTTAGCTGACTGAGCCACCCAGGGGCCCTTGAAGGTGACCAAGTATCATTAAAATAGAGCAGGGCAGGGAGTTTGTATGCATGTGTTGGGACTATGCACGGGATACCACTGCAGTTTAAATAGGAACGGTCAGAGTGGGCTTCATTAGGAAGGTGACGTTTGAGCACAACACGAGTGTTGGGACGTGAGGATATCCGAGACAAGAACATCCTTGGCGGAGGAAATAGCCAGTGCAAAGGCACGGAGGTGAGAGGAAGCCTGGAGTCTTTGAGAAGCAGCAAGCAGCTGTGTGGCTGGAAGGCAGTGGAGTCAATATGGAGGAGAACGTTAAGAGATGAGGTTAGAGAGGTAACGGACGGCCTGATCAGTTAAGAGGTTACTGCGAATAATCCAGACAAGAGGCAGTGGTGGCTGGCTCTAGGCTGGCAGCAGTGAGGAGTGGGGTAAATTGTCCAATTGGAGATACTTTCTGAAGGCAAAGCCACAAGGATATCCTGACCGATGTGAGGGACAGTGTGAGATCAAGAAAGGGATTAAGGGTTTTATTTACTTAAGCAACACTGATGTAGCATTTACATAATGTGCAGGTACTGTTCCAAGCATCTGACAAATACTAACTCATTTGGTCCTCATATCATCTTTACAGGGCATTTTTAAGATTAGGAGACTAAAACCCAGAGAAGCTAAGAGAGTTGTCCAAGGTCACACGGCCATTGTCATATATAGGATCCGAACCTAGGCAAGCTGGCTCTGAAGTCTGTCATATTAACTATCATATTCTGCCCTCCCTCTGTGGGAGGATTCGCCAGGTATTGAGAATGTCTACTCCAATTAAATAAGGCTTACTTGGGATTAGGGAACTAGACATTAGTGAAATAATCACAGGCTGGGTATCTGGACCCAGTGAGCCAGTGACTTAGGCCAGAGTTACATCACTCATCTGACTTCCACAGACCCTCACTTGGTCTGGTAGACCACAGTGGCATTTTGGGGTTTCAGGAATGAGTGCCAACTCAGAGCCAGTCTTCAGTAATCCCAGAAAGGTCTGGGTATTTCCACGCCCACAGTGCACAGTCACCCTGGTACATGATCACATTCCTTTTGGGGGAGACTGGGAGGAAGATTTATGGTACTTGTGGCACCAGGTCCCTCCTCAAAGGGACCTATGACATTTTATTAGGGTCCTTCTACCTATGGGAAAAGAAGAAAAAACTCTGACTTTAAGGAAATTACAGTTAATGCTGAGATTTTGGGCTTTAACAAGTGGAAGGATGGGTGGTACTGACTGAGGTGGGGAAGATTTTGGGGTGATCCAAATCTGAGGGTGGCCGGAAGATCAGGAATTCAGTGTGGGCCATATTCATTTTTGAGATCTTTTGAGACATCCAAGTGGAGTTTCTGAGTAGACGGCTGGATGGATGAGCTAAGGGTTCCAGGGGAAGGTCCAGCATGGAGGTATAAATCTGCCAGTCATCAACAAAGAGATGATATTTAAAGCCACGAGATCCTGGGGGGAGAATAGGGAGAAACAGGCGAGGGTCTAAGAACCAAGCGCTGGACAGGGGGAAGAGGATACACCTGTAAAGGAGGCAGCTGGTGTGCCTGGCTGTGAATGCCAAGCGAAGAAAGCATTTCCAAGAAGTCGAACACGATCAAAAGCATCGAATGTTGCTGGTACGTCAAGGGGATAGGGGCTGTGCGTTGACTCAGTACTGTGGCCATCACCAGTGACCTTGCAAAAGCAGTCTGGGGGGAGTGGTAGTGGCCGAAGTGCGGTGATGTTTGAGTGCGGCGACAGAGAATTGGAGGAGGATATAGTGAATAGCCAAATCTTTCCAGAAGTTCTTGCTGCAAAAGGAGACCAGAAAAATGGAGAGTAGGGGAGGGGGGCAGTCCAGTCCAGAGAGGACATTTTTATAAGGCGATAAAGATAAACCTATTTGTATACACGCTGGAAGCAGCCCAGAGGGAAGATAAGGAAAAGGGATGATGCCAGAGAAGGGAACATTCCCGGAATGATGCACGAGTAGGCAAAGCCGGTTTCATTACAAACGTAATCAAACCCTAAACTAAACCACCGAGATTCACTTGAATTCATCACCCTTTTGCTTTTCTGCTGCTTTCACGCTTTGCGGGTCATCCTTTGCCAGATCTGTGTATGAGCGACGTGTCCTCGTGAACCACTGTGCAGGGGCACCTCCACGGAGAGTCTGATGCTCACGGCGCTGTGGACCCGCTTTGTAGGGGGCTTCACAGGGTGGACCCTGAGAGACAGCGAGAGGTGGCTAGGAGGGGCAATCACTGAATCCCAGACCTAGGGAACGTGTGGTTGGTTCTGTTTCTCACGGCACATTGGCAGGTGCGGCCCACCTTCGTACACAATCCTCTTGCCCCCTGGTACCACATGATGTCTCCTGAGGAGAGGCCACAGTTTCTGTCCTCCATGTAAAGCACTTCTGGGCAGCCCTCAGCTGGCAGTTTCCTGTCCTCTGTGCTCAGTCGCCCCTCGGTACTCTCGATGTTTATTGGTTTTCCAATTCTTCCATCGGATTATCTGTTCATTTGTTTTAACAAAGTCTTATCTTGTTAACGACTGTTTACTCCTCTAGGTATTACATTGAGAAACCAACACCTTGTCGGATAGCTTTTAGCGTAAGAAAACTGAGGAAAAAGTGGGAAGCTTTACACACTAATAATTAGAGGGTTTAATCCTTTTTCCTGTTTTCTTCCCAAAGAACACATATTTTTCTTTTCTTTTTTTTTCACTATCAACTGAAGTGTAACGTGCGGGTAGATTCCCAGAGGACGTAAAGGTGAACTGCCCCAGTCATGGCCTGAGAGGCCTCCCAAGGCAGTGTGGGGAGCCTAACGAAAGAGAAAGGGTATTAGACTCTGAAGAATCATCCACCACCGGCTTCTGTCTGCTGTTATTCTGATGACTCAATCCCCTTATGAAGCTAATTTTTAATCGAGCAGCTTCTAAATTCGAACCACGGTGCATTTTGTGCCTTGTGCCAAACTGTGCTGTTGGAGACAAGACCCCTGCCCCTGACCAAGGGTCACTAGAGGGAATCGAGGACACGGGACACGATGGAGTCCAAGCCTGCTGTCTGCCCGCTACGTACCCCTACTGGCCCTACGTGTTGAGACGTCAGGCTCCGCTCCTGGGTGACGTCTTGTTGAGGGAGGCTTCACGCCCTCTTTGCCTCCTTCCCTGCAGTGCCCACCAGTGTGTGCCCCACAGAGGCAGGCAAGAGGTATTCGCCAAATGAATGAATCCATTAAGCAAATGATAAACCAGGTAACCTGCTCATCAGTTTCTGCTGGAAAGTAGTTTGCAGTTGAGAAGACAGAAGGCAATGTATCTTGTGTTCAGTTTCACTGTAAATGAACTCCATCCATCACTCCACCCTAACACCAACACTTTCATTAGAATGACCGGTTTTTATTTGTTTAGTGTTTTGGGGGCCTCTTTTTTTTTTTTTTTCTATGACTCTCTATTTGAGTCAGGTTGCAAAGTGGTGAGATCTAGCTTAGTATATCTATCTGTGTCACAAGAAGCTTTTAGCAGAGATTATAATGTTACTCTCCTCTCCACCAGGCTCCAATTTATGTGGATGTGGACTGTCGTCCCTCACTCCAAAGCCTTCCTGACCCCTGCCCCTCTGCCTGGGAGGCCCCCCCTCCCCCTGCCCACCTGACATGCTTCTGAGCAGGTCGAGGCTGAGGCGAGTAGTTGCTGGAACCAGAAGTTTGGGTTCAACCACTGGTTTTGATTCTACCTGCCTCTTGTATGACATTAGATAAGATTCTTAACTTCTTGGATTTCAGTGATTTCTTTTGCATAAATGTCAGCGTAGCTGGTCTCGATGGACTGTCGTGAGGCTTTAGCGAGATAATACACAAACACAGCACAGGCACGGGCCCTTAGCTAGTGCTCAGTGACAGCACTGTTATCATTAGCCCCGCTAGGGCCATCCCCACCACCATCAGCAGGATCATCACCAGCACCACCACCATCAAACTTTCACCATCTGCTCCTATATGATCCACTCCGTGCAGCTTCCCTAGACTTCCCACCACCCAGTATCACGGTATACACCCAGAACTCATCATATTACACTGTTCCTTTTCATGTTGGCTCTCTCCAGGGCTGAGCCACTTAATGGCAGTAACTTATTAATCATCAGCGTCTTACTAATTAATTAACTAATTAATTAATGGCAGTGTCTTATTAATCATCAGGTCTCTGGTATCTAGTATCTCACTCCGGACCTGCTACCTAAGATTGGCTCATTAGATGTACTTTGAAAAAATACAGGAGTAAAATCAACTTTTGATTGGGCATAAAGTTTGTATCTCAAAAAGTAACATGAAAACGATAGAACCCGCGTCTGGGAGACTGAATGCGAATACCGTGAGATTAAATGTGGAGATTCAGTAGGATTATGTCTTTTGGAAGTTCTACATGCAGTCTGGTAAATTGGTACTGCTTTTTAAAAATGTTATTTTTGAGAAACAGAGAGAGCACGAGTGGAGTGGGGGGGGGAGAGAGAGAGAGAGAGAGAGAGAGAGAGAGAGAGAGAGAGAGAATCTCAAGCAGGCTCCATGCTGTCAGGGCAGAGCCCAACATGGGGCTCAAACTCCTGAACCACAAGATCATGAGCTGAGCTGAAATCAAGTGTCAGACACTCAGACCGACGGAGCCACCCAGGTGCCCCTAAATTGGGACTCTTTTAAATGTCAATATACAAAGTAAATGTATGCTCATTGATAGCACTAGGAGTATTATTTTATTATTTTAAGCATTTACAAATATGTTGGCTGTGTTTTTGTTTTTTTGACATATTGTTGGATACGTCTTCATTTTTTTTTTTGAGATGGCTTTTTGATGAAGAATGCAATCCCTGATCAAAATATTGTCTGTCTGAGACATCGCAAGTGATTTAAACTTACTTTGTTTTATTATGAGCACTATATATAAAAATTAAAGCACTAATTTTTTTTTGAGAAAAATCGAGTCTGCCTGACTTCCATTATATTCAGAGTTATTATTCCGTAGTGCCCAGATCTGCAAAACTTGGGGACAAGAAGATGAACATGGGAAATGCCATTATGGATCTCTGTGTCCTGCGACTCTCCCAGCTCCCTCACAACAACCTCTTCATTGGCTTCTTACCTCTGAAAAGCTCAAAGCTTCTACTGGAAGTTGGAAGCAGAGGTCAGGAGGACAATCTCCCAGCTACCGTCTCAGTAATTGCTGTTGCTTTCCTGGGAATTGTAAGGGTCCTGAAAAATTGGAAATATCAAAGTAGTTAGAAGGTTTGACGCTCTTTCTTGCATTCATTACGGAAACCCAGATTTCTGGGGTTCCTGGGCTCCAGTTTGCTTGGATAGCATTTCAAAATGAAACAGAGGTCCTTGTGGGCTTTGGAGGCCCAAGCACAAGCGATTTGGGAGGCCATAGCTAGCAGAAAGAACGTGAGCTTTGGGGTTGAGTAGATCTGGAGACTCAACCTCAGGAGTATCAATACATTAGTATATTAGTGTTCTGTTAGTGTATTCATCTTTCCAAGCCTTCATCTCCTGGCTTTGTATGTGGGTAATTATAATAGCTACTTGAAGACCAGGTTCCAGTGCTGAATAAACAGAATAATATCCATTAAGCATCTAGCATAGTTCATGGCCCACTGTTCACTTTCAGTATAAAAGGAAGAGGCTGGGGGAGGGGAGAAAGAATGATGGAACGGGGAATCTACAGAGTACACACCAACCAAATGCAACATACGGAGCGAATTTGGGGCCTCGTTTGAACTATTGTGAAATATTTTGGGAAGTTTGAATGCTGAGTGGGCACTTAATGATCTTGAGGAATAATTACTTTTTAATAATGCTGTTGCTGTGTTAAAAAATGAGTTCCTAGCTCCTAGAAAGACATGCTGAAATATTTCTGAATTACACAAAAAAGTTGCTTGCAATTATTTACTTGCTAAAAAAGTTATAAGGTATACACTGCTCTTTTAAAAAGCCAAGCCTGAATACATAGATACATAGAAAATTTGACAAGCAAATGAAACATTACCATACATGTGAACTGGAATAACATTAAATGCCAGGCAAGGTTCAGGGACATCTGCCTGTTCCTATTCTCGTTGGCTTTACTAATCAGGTCAGCAACAGAATAACACTGAGCCATGATATTTCACTACATGTATTTTTGATGTTTTCTATATAACATCAGTGCTTCTTTTCTGACATTATCACGTAAATGCAAGCAACTTTTAGATATTGTAAATAATTCACATTGAAAATACAGTCACTACGATTCCTCTTTTATGCCTCCAGATTTATTTAAGACCATCCTGAGAATGCAAAGTAAGCTGTCAACAAACAAACATCCCAAAACTTCTTGTCTGTGCGCATGAAGAGATGCTCAACATCACTTGTCATCAGGGAAACGCAAATCAAAACTACAATAAGAGATCAGCTCACACCTGCCAGAAGGGGTAAACTAAAAAACACAAGAAACAAACAAGCGTCGGTGAGGATGTGGGGGAAAAGGAACCCTCGTGCATTGCTGGTGGGAATGCAAACCGGTGAAGCCACGTGGAAAACAGTATGGAGGTTCCTCAAAAAGTTAAAAATAGAACTACCCTATGGTCCAGTAATCACACTACTGGATATTTGTCCCCAAAATACAAAAACACTAATTCAAAGGGATACATGCACCCCTATGTTTACAGCAGCATTATTTACCATGGCCAAGATATGGAAGCAGCCCAAGTGTCCACTAACTGATGAATGGATAAAGAAGATGTGGTGTATATACAATGGAATATTACTTAGCCATAAAAAAGATTGCCATCTTGCCATTTGCGGGGACATGGATGGAGCTAGAGAATATAATGCTAAGCGAAATAAGTCAGTCAGAGAAAGACAAATACCATACGATTTCACTCATACATGGAATTTAAGACACAAAACAAATGAGCAAAGGAGAAAGAGAGAGAGAGAGAGGCAAACCAAGAAACAGACTCTTAACTGTAGAGAACACACTGATGGTTACCCGAGGGGAGGTGTGTGTGGGGGTTGAGATGGGTGAACTAGGTGAAGGGGACTAAGGAGGGCACTTGGGATGAGCACGGGGTGTTTTATGGAAGTGTTCAATCATTAAATTGTACACCTGAAACTAATCAACACTGTATTTTAACTCTACTGGAATTAGAGAAAAAAAGAATGACTCTAGAGTCTCAGCCTAAGCAACGGAACAAGTGACTGGTGGTGCCATGTAATTACACGGATAAGACTTTTGGGGAGACTAGATCTGGAGAATCATCAGCCCATTAGATTAGACAGTACTTTTTAAAAGTTTTTTTAATGTTTATTTATTTCTGAGGGAGACAGAGAAAGAGAGAGAGACAGCACAAGCGAGAGAGGGGGATGGAGAGAGGGGGACACAGAATCCGAAGCAGGCTCCAGGCTCTGAGCTGTCAGCACAGAGCCCGACGCGGGGCTCGAACTCACAAATGGCTAGATCAAGACCTCTGAAGTCGGAGGCCAAACTGACTGAGCCACCCAGGCACCCCTAGATTAGATAGTACTGAAGCCACGGGGAAGAGCTCAGAAGACGGCAAAAGGTCCGAGGACACGTACCCAGGGCACCCCAATGTGTGGTGTGCCCAGTAATGTCACCATCACAGCCCAGCATCCTCCGGACCCTCTGGGCCCCTTATCTAAAGCCCCCCTCTTCCTGGCCCGGTTCACAGCAAAAGGCTCTCCTTGTTTTCCCCAGTCAGCCCTGAATCTGCCTTTATCTCAACCGCAGCTGCTTTCACAAACTGTCTTCTTTACTTTCTTGCACGTGGCCTCACCTGCTTCCTTTATCCTTTTAGTTTGCATTAGTCTTGCTGCCCCACCGAAACTGCTGCCTCCTGGAAAGCAGGGACTATGTCTGAGAAGTCCCTGTATCATCTTCAAACTCCGACAGAGAACTATTCAGTGCTCAGAAGTCCGTGTGGCTTGACAGGCTGAGGCTGCTTGGGAAACGCCCCGTGAGTTCACGCTGGCCCTGCTGTCCGGTGACCCCACGTCTCCCGGCACATTCCCTCCACGGTGGTGCCACCGGGTGGGAATAAACCATTGCCTCCCGTGTCAGAGATTTAATAAGTGCCAGATAATCTCCCAGCCAGGGAGGAGGGCAAACTGAAAAGTACAAGGAAGAGAACTCACTTTCTTGGTAAACAAACGGACACAAGGCAATACAACACAAGCAAAACCTGAACTGCGTTGGAAGGGGAAAGGCCCCCAGCTCCCACTCGGGGGGCCTGAGCGCACGGTCTGTTTGCTGAATGAGGCAAGCCAGTTTGAACATTAAAGAGAGTTGCTCCCTATTGCATTTTGTCTCTCGTTCCCCATATTTAACCCACCACACGGTCTCTTTTCACTCCACACACAAACACAACCAATTCCATCTGCTTCCTTCCATCTCCACTGGTGACCCTAGTCCACCTGAATGTCTCCCACAAGGTCTACTCCAAGAGCTTTCTGACTTCTCTCTGCTTTATTCCTGTCCACGTTCGACAAAGCAGCCAGGCATCACTTAAAAATATACACCTGACCATATCATTTGCCCGCCTAAAACCAGGCAGTGACTTATATGTGTGACTTCCTATGGCCTTGAAGATAAAATTCAAACACATTGTCCCAGGTCTGGGTCACATGCCCTTTGAATTCTAGTCAACCTAACCTTACCCCTCATCTCCTTGCTGCCACTCCCTGGGCACACTGGCCTTCTTTCCACTTCTTGAGCTGGCTAAGCCTCTCCAACTTAAAGATTTTGCATCCCCTGTTCTCTTTTCATGGAAGGTCCTACCTCCAATCATATGACCTCTGAATGACCTCTGCCCTTGTCATTCAGATTGGGCACAGAGAGGTCTTTCATAGCCACGCAATTTAAAGTAGCCCTCTGACACTCCCTATCAGCCAGTTTTCATATTTGCAGGGCTGGACATTATCTTCCATTTTTCTTGTTTATCTGTTTACTTCTCTGGTTATTGTCTATATGTCTCTGCTAGAATGCTCTGTGAGAGCAGACATCTTGTCTCTTTGGGTCGTTGCTGTATTCTTAGAGCTTAGGACAGTATCTGGCACTTAAAAGATAACTCTAAAAATGTTTGAATACATGAATACAATGTCTCCAGGGCCCAAGTGTTCTAATTCAATCTCTAAACAACTGCCAGAGTGAACTCTCTAAATTATCTATCGCACCAAGCCACTCCTTGCTGAAAACACGCTAGAGCTTATACATGGCCAAGAAAATATAATCCAAACTGCTTAGCATAGGCCTCAAGACCCTCCGTGAGTCAGTCTCTGTGTGTCTCTCCTGTCTCGTTTCTCACAGAGTCCCCGCGCCCCCCCCCCATGCCTAATGGCCTGCAAGATGCCTAATGACTAGCATGTCCAAGATGCCATGCTGTTTCATGCCTCTGGGTCTTTGATCCAGTTTTTCATCATGTTTCAATCATCCTTTCTCTCCATTATTTTTCCCACTCTGATGCCCTCATTGACTTATTTTTTAAAGATACATCTCAAATCAGGAAGCTGTTCTGATCCCCCCCATCATCCCAAACTTCGACCTTTTCTTTATGACTTATACTTGCCTCCATTATAGCTGCTCTAACTCGTTTTACTGCCCCCGTTTGCTCTCACATCTCTCTGTCTCCACTTGAACTATAAACTCCAGGAGGGCAGGCATACTATCGTATGTCATATAATGTTATATATCATCTTATCCCCAGATGTGACTCATGGTTGCCACTCACACAAGTGTTGGTTGACTGATGCAGTGAATGTATAGATCAATTTATTTTGTCATAAAAATGCAAGGAACTTGAGAATGCCTGACATCACGTGCATTGGGGTTGACAGGTGCTGCTTATTCGACTGTGTTTACTGTGGCTTGGGCCCCACTTCATAAGTCAGATTCATGTAGATGAATGTTTTCAAGCGCTTAAGAAAAATGGGCTCTGGGAGAACGCAGTCAATTTATCACCTAAAACCAATTCTTAGATCTTCACAGGGGAAATGAATGGGCCTGACAAGAATCTGAAATACTTAAGGAAAAGTTGATTAAAGAAGGCCTCATGAATGATTAATTACAAAATTTAATATCTGTGGGAGAGAGTTTTACTGACATTTAAATAAATGCCAACAAAACAAGCTGCAATTAAGCATTTGCCGCAGCACATAAAGCATCATCAAGGTATTCGTTCTGAATCACAATTATATAAATAAAGTATGTGCAACTCTGAAATAAAAACATTCATGTTAGTTGTGATTCATTGACTGAAGCTTTGCAGTTTGAATGCATTCATTTTTAGCATGATAATTGCAAACCCTGCTGTTCAGAGGTGAGTTAACATGCCCCCTTTCCCTGGTTCTTCCGTCTACTGCTTTCTCGCTTCCAGTTATCTCAGCTTTGGCTGACACCTTTTCATAAAGTCTATAGTCAACTTTAAAAAAAATTTTTTTTAAATTTACATCCAAGTTAGTTAGCATAGAGTGCAACAATGATTTCAGGAGTAGATTCCTTAATGCCCCTTACCCATTTAGCCCATCCCCCCGCCACAACCCCTCCAGTGACCCTCTGTTCTATTTGAGTCTTTTATGTTTTGTCCCCATCCCTGTTTTTTTTTTTTTTTATTATTTTTGCTTCCCTTCCCTTATGTTCATCTGTTTTGTATCTTAAATTCCTCATATGAGTGAAATCATATGATATAGTAATCTTCTGATGAACCTACCCAATGGCCCCAGCTTACTTGAGTCTTTGGGGTATGTAATTCATCGATGCAATGAATATTTATTTTTCATCCACTATGCATTAGTATGAGGCACGGCTTTGGTGAAAAAAGGAAAGCAAAAACTAAACCAAACCAAGAACAAAAACAAACAAACAAAAAGACCAGACTTGTTTCCTGACCCCAAATATCCTATTATCCAGCAGGAAAATAGATATGAAATAAACATTTAATTAAGTTGTGAGCAGTGCTATCAAAGAGAAGCACATGATGTTCTGAGAAACAGTAACAGGGAACCCAACTGAAGTTGGAGATCCAGGCAGCCTCCCTGAGGAGGAGACCAGCTGGAGGAGAAGGGAGAAGAAAGTCCAAAGGGAGAGAGAAAAATCGTGACTTGGAAGGTATGTCTGATCAGGTCGACACAAAGATTATGGGTCCTGTTTGGCAGATAGTCTTCCTCCCCGCCCCGGCCCCACAGCAGCAGAGGAAGAAGATCGTCAGATGTCACAAAGTCACCAAACATTCATGGCGATAAACATGAAATGAAGAGAAAGCATTTGTGGAGCCATATTTTAGGGAAGATAAGAGAGAGACTAGCTTACAAAACTTTCCTCATTTTGAGGGGGTTCCGAAAAGAAGAGAGAACCAAATTACTTGAGCAGACACAGAAGGAATGTATACTTTACTATGTAGATATTCCAACAGAAGACAAGTTGGCTCCTTGTCAAGGCACCGATTCTACCACATTCTGCCCAGCACACCACAGACTATGTGGGAAGACGGTTTTCTCTCTGACGTGGAGCGGATGTTCCCTTAATCCTTGCTGGCCCGTACGTGCAGGGTGCATCCACGCTTTCAGTTATGGGAAAGATGAAATCATTGGCTGAAAAATGTTTTATGTGTCCAGGATCACCAACAATACGTATAAAAGAGAAACTGATAGTTTTCGCAGAAATGAAACTTCCTTTGTGTGGTTAGCACATGTGATTAAAACAAGAACTGCACAGCATGCCCCCCACCCTGTTTGGGCTGTTCTAGATCTTAGGGACTTTCATTCCTTATACAGAAATAGGGAAAAGGTCTTTTTCTTTCTCCCTCTTTAAAAATTAAAAAAAACATTTTTTTTTTCTAAGACAGTCATTCTCATTCTTGTCTGCACACCAGAATTACTTGGGGCACTCTGAAAACTCCAGGTGCCTTGGGACGCCTGCGGGAGCCCTTTATTCCATGGGGCTGGGTTGGGTTTACAGATCTGTAGTTTAAACATCTTTTCCAAGTGATTCTGACGTGCTGCCATCAGGTTTGAGACTCGCTTTAGTGTCTATGGCCCTACCACCCTGAACGCGCCCGATCTCGTCTGATCTCAGAAGCTAAGCAGGGTCGGGCCTGGTTAGTACTTGGGTGGGAGAATCGCTTTAGTAAGTCTTTATTCACCACCTGTCTTTTTCTTTTCCTTTAAAAATAATCTCCTTTCTGAAAATCAAAGGAACAATGAAAAAAATAACTCAGACAATCCTGTACCTTAAAATTATAGGAGGGGCTTGGAAACTTTCACGAGAACATTGTGCTGCCCTCATCTGCCTGCAGTGCAGGTGGTGGAAAGTAGCCGGACCGTCGGCCCCGGTAGGCAGTCTGGCTTTGGCTAAAGGACTCAGCAGGGTTTTCCAGACATTCTCACCTGGTCACAACTTCTACCCGACTCCACATGTCGACAACCCAGTCCTGTATCTAGTCTTCTCTCCTTTTGACGGACCACATGTTCCAGGCAGGACACGTGAAAATGGGACCCCCGGGACCATACTAGCCTCCCCCATTGGCCATCACTTCTTCTCGGTTGGCTCCCAGTTTCCTCTGGCAGATGCCAAGATAGATACGCAAGCCTTTATCTGAAACCCTTGGGGCCAGATGTGTTTTGGAATTCAGAATGTCTCAGACTTTGGACAGGTATGTTCCACGCTCTATATTTCATGTGCCCTCCCTCAGTGAGGCTGTAGGAGCACCGTGAAATCAAGCATTTTCATGTTTGTGCAGGAAACACATAACCACTCCCGTGAAGCAAGCTGCATAAAGATTCCAAGCAGCCTCACACATGCACAGGTCGGGTTTCGCCTCTAAAGGACATTGCTAGACACTTGATGAATAGAACCTTCTTGACTTCAGAGCTCTTCGGATTTTGAGGCCGTGGATAAAGAACGGAAGACCTGGGGCAGCAGCATTATTTCAAATGGGTGCAAAACTATCTTTTCACTGAGTTTGCTAGTTTTTCTCATCGTTTGTGGCAGACACCTACTCATTGAGGTTGCATGGATTTCCGCTGTCAGGTGAATTCTGAGTGTTAATTCTTCCCACTTGGTCAGAAGTGGAAAGCCCAGATAATGCTACATTTTTGGGGGTGGGAGGGGTGTAAAACTAAAATAGCTTAAACAGACAGTTAGAAGCTGTTACCATTGAACCCTGATGACTCAAGTTCAGAATGTAACTCCCCGACTTAAACCTCAGGTGGGCCACATTCTGCCTGTGGTCATCCCAGTAGTTGTCTCTTCTTCGACCTCCAGGTATCTTTCCCCCTCATGTGGTAAGTTAGATTTTCTTAGTTGTACTGGCCAAATCTCTGTTGTATTGGCCTTCTTCGTATCTGTCAGGACAGGAGGTTCCTGGTGGGGCTGGGGGGGGAGGGGACGTGAACATACTGCAGAGACTGAACTGTTACCCATCGTGTATGTGGTCTCTGTTTTCACAAGGTGGCAAGGCCCAAGAGAAATGTGAGTTATGTGCACTCACATTATATTGCACTCACATTCCTATTATATTGGCTCCTCTTTGAAAGCAAATTTTCTTCCTTGTACTCCTCAGAACCCGTGGTATCGTTGGTGGGCGGCTAAAAAAAAAAAATCCTATTGCTTTCTTAAGAGTTGAGAATAGAATTCCCTTTGGGAATAAATGGTCTTCAATAAAGAAAACACCTTGAAAGCATTTGGCTATGGAAAAAAAAAAAGTCTACAGTAGGATTCAGAAGTCTGGGCAGAACAAAGAGAGGGTAGAATCAGTTTGCATTTAAAAAATAGTTGTTGTTGGTGGTGGTGGGAGGGGATGGAAAGGAGAGAGAAAGGCTGAGCATCACGGGAAATCAGCCAGAAGCCTTTATAGAACAGGGTGACCATTATTCATTCAGTTCTAACTGCTTGGAGGTCAGCAATGCAAAACCATCTCTTTCTTAATTTCTCTGAACTGTCTATAAAATCTGCTACACAAAATCTGTTGTTTATGTGTAAAAGTAAGGAAAGTGGTTCAAGAACTCAAGTGGCGAGAAAGAAAATGTTGCGAGATGCCAAGGGGAGAACAAAAAGTCAGAGGAATCAAGGGGTGGTCCTGAGAACACAAGACCCTAGGAATATACAGAAATGGCACCGGGCTTTCGATGTGAGGTGTGTTGGAGACCATAAGTAGTCTCATCTAGATTTTAAGAGATGGGATGACCCAGGATGTCATCTAGATTAAGGAGTAAATGCTCGACAAAGGTTACAGAAGACATTAAAAATGATCAACGCCAGGGGCACCTGGGTGGCTCAGTCAGTTAAGTGTCCAACTTAGCCCGGGTCATGATCTCGTGGTTTGTGAGTTTGAGCCCTACGTTGGGCTCTGTGGTGAGAGTTCAGAGCCGGGAGCCTGCTTAGGATTCTGTGTCTCCCTCTCTTTCTCTGCCCCTCCCCTGCTCGTGCTCTCTCTCTCTCTCAAAAATAAATAAACATTAAAAAAAATGATCAACACTAGACTTAGGAGAAGTTACAGTCACGTGCATGATAGAGTCCTAGAGAGGGAATTAGAAGTTCTGGGCTTGAATTCTCTCTCTCTCTCTCTTTTTTTCCCCCCAGCTTCCAGTACCTTCCCCCTCCACCCACTCTGCTCCAAATCTAGGTACAACAAACTCTAGCAGGACAGTCTTCAAAACTATTTAACTTTCACACTTGGAGTTCTTTGGACTATTTCAAAATTTGTTAATGTGAGAACACACATCCCAATAAGTGGGAAACTAACATTTGAGATGATACCAACAGATTCACTCGATATTGATGTAGCTACAATTTTATATGCAACACGTGGACTTTAGTGTCGCAGGATTGGGCCTTCTTTTAACAAGCTTATTGATAAACAATGATAATCTTTGCTTATCTGCCCTAACCTATGAAGGCTTGTCACCAACAGACCCTCACCCATACCTTTTCACCATGTCCTTAAAAAACAGATGATTCGAGGCACCTGACTGACTCAATCTGTTGAGCATCTGACTTTAACTCAGGTCATGATCTCCCGGTTTGTTGAGTTCCAATCCCACTGTTCCAATCCCACCTCTCTCTGTCCCCCACCCCACTCATGCAGTCTCTTGCAAAAATAAATAAACCTTAAGAAAAAAGAGGTTTAAGAAAACCTAGATGATTGTTCCTTTCAAACAATGTATTAAAAACCCACAAATTCCTACCCAAAAGAAAATGTTAATCTAGAATTATCAAATTTTGAAATTTCAGCAGATGAACAGCAGAAATAGACTGTGGGCAACTCTTACCTAGGTCTTTTACTTAAGTAGTACTGTGGGGATTTATAGCGTTGACCAAAAGAAGATCGTTTACTCATTAAACTTTGCTTTAATGGGTCTCAGAATTCTGCGGCAGATTTTTGGTGAAGTTGTTTCCATTAAAAAGTACGGATTTTTAAAAGCTAATAAGTTAAAACTGCCACACACGCGCGCACACACACACACACACACACACACACACACCAAATGGTCTACAAAACATTTCCCTTACCTTCTCCAGGTTTTATGATGCACTATCATTAATCGTTTCTTTATTATTAAACTTAAGCGACCAGTTCTGAGACATTCTTCCACCGCCGATTATGACTGGGGTGGCAGGTATCAGGGATAGTATCCATTTAGCCTTCTGAGCTCTCAGACCCGGTGACCTCTCCAGCTCCAGCCGCCTTCCAGTCCACTGCTTTGCTGACACCCATAGCCACCATCTGTGTCACATTACGAACAGCAAAACGACCCAGAGGACAGTCAGAGGAGCTCTCAACACACGTGGGCTGCCCAGGAACCATATCAACGACAGCAGCACCACCAGATTTCAAGAACTCGGGGCCATCTTCCAGCTTCTCCCCAGAATGACAATTAATCTTCTCTTTCAGCTCCATGAACCTGCGAGCAACATGAGCTTCTGTGAAAATCAGGCTAGGTGCGTAGCCAGCACTGATTTGGCCTGGAAGGTTCAGGATAATCACCTGAGCTGTGAAGCCAGCTGCTTCCACCGGTGGGTCATTTTCACTGTCATCAGCTGCAGCACAACCAATGTCTCTGACAGACATATGCTTGACGTGAAAGCCCGCTTTGTCCCCAGGAAGATCTTCGTTCAAAGAGCGTTTCAACAGAATTTACTTTAGTTGTCATGTTGACTAGAACAGAGGGGGCCATTAGGCTGGGTTCGAGAACACGGGTCTCTACAGGGACGGTGCCAATACCATGAATTTCGTAGACGTCCTGGAGGGGCAGATGCAAAGGCTCGCCAGGTGGGCAAGTTGGTGGCAGGATGCAATCTAGAGCTCCGAGGAGGGTGGCTTCGCTGGCATTGCCGTCTTTAGGGTGACTCTCCATCGCTGAACCAAAGCGTGTTTGCGCTGCGCCCCAGCAGGCTGTTGCCATTCCAAACAGAAATCGACACAAATGCTTCTGCGTTGGGCTGGTAGCCAGTTTTCTTAATGCAGGTGCTGACTTGCTTAATGACTTCCTCCTACTTCTCCTGGCTGCAGGGTGGTGCAGTGGAATCCACTTTGTTACCAGCAACAATTAGTTCTTTCACACTGAGTCTCGTGAGCCAGAGGGCATGCTCAAGGGTCGGCCCATTCTTGGAGACGCCAGCCTCAAGTTCGGCAACGCCAGCAGCAACAGTCAGGAAGTGCGGTCAGTGGGAGATGTGCCTGTAATCGTGTTTCTGATTAAAGTCTGTGTCCCAGGGCATCAGTGACGGTCACATACTACTTGCTGGTCTGGAATTTTACAGGGATATATCAATGGTGGTGCCCTGTTCACGTCCGGCTTTCTTTTATCCAGATGTTGGCATACTTGAGGGAGCCCTTTCCCACCTCAGGAGGCTCCTTCTCAAGTTTTTCTGTGGATCTTCTGTCGCGATCCCACCACATTTGTAGATCAGGTGATGGTGGACCCACCCCAATCCACATGTCCAGTGACAATGATATTAATAGGAACCTTTTCCTTTCCCATTTTAGCTTAGATTGAGGGGTAATTTCCATGATATCTGAGTTCTGGTGGCAAATCCATTGTGAAAAAGTGGGTTTGAATTCTGTGGCATAAAATAATCATGTAAATTTGGGAAGACACATTAACTACTCTGAGCTGTAGTTTTCTCATCTGTCCAGAGACAGAAGAAACTAATTATTGGTTCTGTCACCTGTAAAATGGATCAGTCGGTAAATGAGATGCTCTAGGAAGGAGCACAGAATTTGGAAACAGATACCCACATAAGATGTACCTGTGTTGGGATGCCTGAGCTGCTCGGTCGGTTAAGCGTCTGACTCTTGGTTTCGGCTCAGGTCATGATCTCATGGTTTGTGGCTTTGAATTCCACACCGGGCTCTGTGCCGACAGTGTGGAGACTGCTTGGGATTCTGTCTCCCTCTCTCTCTGCCCCTCCTGTGTGCACTCTCTCTCTCTCAAAATAAATAAATAAACTTAAAAAAAAAAATAAAATAGGGGCTCCTGGGTGGCTCAGTCAGTTGAGCATCCGACTTAGGCTCAGGTCATGATCTCGCTGTCCATGAGTTCGAGCCCTGTGTCGGGCTCTGTGCTGACAGCTCAGAGCCTGGAGCCTGTTTCAGATTCTGTGTCCCCCTCTCTCTCTGCCCCTCCCCCACTCATGTTCTGTCTTTCTCTCTGTCAAAAATAAATAAACATTAAAACAAAGTTTAAATAAATAAATAAAATATAAATTACTTAAAAAAATACACCTGTGTTTGAACCTTGCTTCTGCCAGTCACTGTCTGTATAATATTCAGTTAGCTACTTAAATTCCTAAGCCTTAGTTTCTTCATCTAAGAACAGTCCTAACAATACCTATGCCTCAGATGGCTTTGAGAGGATTAAATATTTTAGTCTAGGTAGAGATGCTTGAGAAATATTTGACCTGTTGCTCTCGGATTTAAATCCTATTTCTTCGCTTAATTTCCCTCTCCATGATCTTGTAAGAAAGAAATTTCTGGTTCTGCTTTATAGGGCAGTCCAATGCCACACCAACTGACCTCTGTTTTGCAGAACAATAAATAACATGAAGTAACATTCATCCAACTTTGCATTTTATCACTTATATGGAATTTAATAGCAATAGTCAAATCCATATACTCCTCTGGTTACTGACTGTAATGTGCTACGTATTAACTAAGAAAGCTCTGTTTAGGGAATGGTATCCAGAGAGGTGATACAGTTTGCCTACAGATTGTTTCATTATACAGTTTCTATATCTGATACAGAGATAATGCTTTCTCAACATCAATTCTAAATTCCAGGGCACTTTATTTTAATAATTCTGGAGAATGCAGTAGTAGTGGAACGCTTGCTCACAATTTTTTTTTTTTTACCTTGGAGTAACTGGGGGCCACAGCAGTCAGCTCCTTCGCTCCTCACTCCACTAAGCCAGAGGCAGGTCCACTTAGATTTATAGGAAAAGGCAATCCACAAAGGAAGAAGGTATGAAAGCCTCACTTCTCCTATGAAAATGGGAAGTCCTAGTCTTTGCCTGGATCATCCTCCAACATTAAAAATTTTTTTTTTAATGTTTATTTATTTTTGAGAGAGAGAGAGACAGAGCGAGAGCAGGGGAGGGGCAGAGAGAGAGAGAGAGAGGGAGACACAGAATCCGAAGCAGGCTCCTGGCTCTGAGCTGTCAGTACAGAACCCGATGTGGGGCTCGAACCCATGAACTGTGAGATCATGACTTGAGCTGAAGTCAGACACTCAACCAGCTGAGCCACCCAGGTGCCCCAGGTTCCACCATCTCTCATTAAATAGCTAGCCATCATCAGGATGCCTTGAGCAGGATTTCATCTCCTTAAGTACTGTTTCCACTGTCCCACTGAGGAACATCAAGAGTGAAAGGACAGGTCTATCTGCCCCCTTTCTGTGCATATTTCTTGGGTCCCTGGGCCTTGTGGTTCAGTGTAGTTTGACGAGAACCCCAAAGCCATATCAATTCAACTTCTTGCACACGTATTCAGTCCGTGGAATCTGTATCTCTCGGTTGACCCCCTTCGTGTGGATCTGGGAATCATTAGCTCATGTGGTTGTTAAAGTTTTCGCTGTGGCTGGGAATCTTGGGGGGGCGTGAGAGGACAGCCGAGGCTACAAGAAAAGTAGCACTAATATTTAAAGGAAGAGGAAAGGGGCTCATGGAGAGCGCTGAGAGACAAAGGTCAGGGAAGCCGGAGAAGAACCAGAAGGGGGTGGTGGCACCTTGGCCGAGGGGGGAAAGAAGCTCCTGTGTCTCAGGAGGGCTCGGGGGTGGTGGGGGGGCTGAAACACAGGCTCTGGGTGTGACGCTGACCAGCACTGACGGTCCAGGAGTCCTCAGCTGTAGGAGGATGACACGTTCACCTCGGGGTGGAGGAGGGAGAGGCGGAGACGGGCTGAGTGGTCTAGGGAGGAGAGTGTGCAGAGATGGTGATGTGGGAGAATAATGAGGAGAGGAAAGAAGCTATTGAAGAAGCAGATTCACATGGTGATGACATTTCAGACGAAGTGATACTCTGATAGGAAGTGGGCAGCCAAAAGCTTGGCTGACACAACTGAGACTCAAAAGTAGCACAGGTGGAACATCAGGTCGAATCTTGCAGAGCGAACCCCGTAACCGGGATGCACGTGCACTTACACGTCTCCAAGGGACTGGCCAAGAGCTGGGTGGCACAGAGACCGTAGGACTAGTTCCTACGGAATGGAGACCTTACCACCCTCTCCTTCTCTCTTTCCCCTAAAGTGACAGCAAACCTTTAATTAACATTTTCTTTTCTTTTCTTTCCTTTTTAACATTTATTTATTTTTGAGAGACAGAGTGTGAGTGGGGGAGGGGCAGAGAGAGAGGGAGGCACAGAATCCAAGCAGGACCCAGGCTCCAAGCTGTCAGCACAGAGCCCGACATGGGGCTTGAACCCACAAAACCCGAGACCATGACCTGAGCTGAAGTCGGATGCTCAACCGACTGAGCCACCCAGGTGCCCCTCTTTTTTTTTTTTTTTCAAGAACGGATTTTGAAAGAGCAAGAAACTGACCCAACATTTTTCCACCTGGACGTATGAACCACATAAAGCTCAACTGGCAGTGGTACGCGTGAAAAAACACCTTTCAGATTTTGTAGCAGATGGTGGGTTCACTGATACAATATTGTCAATAATACATGTAACATTTCAACCTTTTATTATATGTGGTTATCGGTGTTTTATATGAACAGGAGACATAGGCGTCTTAGTTCACAGACTCAGTTAACCCAGAAATATAACATTTCTTGTAACTCAACTCTATGTTCAATCCTCCTACTGTCAGGCTAAGAAGAACCATCGCAGGGGGTGCCTGGGTGGCTCAGTTGAGCGCCCGACTTCCGCCGGGGTCATGATCTCACAGTTTGTGAGTTTGAGTCCCATATCGGGCTCTGTGCTGTCAGCGCGGAGCCTGCCTCGCATACTCTCTCCCCCCTCTCTCGGCTGCTCCCCCACGGGTTTTCTCTCTCTCGATATAAATAAATAAACTTAAAAAAAAAAAGAATAACAATCTCAGGTAATTTTGGGTTTCTCCCTCTTTCCGTGGGGTTGAGGCAAAGGCCCGAGAGGGATTTACATGTGCTTTGGCTGGTCACCAAGAGGGGGCGCTTCAGAGCCTGAGTCACCTGCTGGAGCCGCGTCTCCCTGAGACTGCAGTTGCCCTTGCCGTGGCCCTTCAGGATGCGGGCCTCGCGCAGATGTTCTGCTTCATCACTTAAGGGCGGGGAAACTTTAAGAGGTGATGGACCCCTGGGCCGAGTCTGGGAGAAGCCGTTTGCTCTCTGGGGGTCTTGCGACCTCCCTGGGGGCACTGCCTAGAAAGAAGGGAAACTTGGCTCCTGGACCCACCATCCTCTCTGACCCCGGCTTCTCCCACACGTTTCGTCTACAAGCCAGGTCCAAAACTCTAAGCTCCCCCCTTCAAGACGCGGAGACAAAAAGCGCTCTTGAGCCGTTTCTGCTTTCTGACCAGCTGGATCCCTTCTCTGAGGTGATGAGCTCAGGGTCATCCATATGCTCGGAAAAGAGGAAATGCCAGGAGAAGTGTGTCAGAGTGAGGCTATCACCGCACCCACATTAAATTCTCTACTCCTGCAGCAGCAAAATTAAAAAACAAAAACCAAAAAGCTAGATAGGGTCTTAGGTATTTGCATGGAAGTGTCCTCCCAATTCTAAGATTGTATAATTCTACTGATGTTAGGCGAGGCCCTTTGGTCTGTGTGGCCAGAAAGGACACAGAAGCCACGGGCAGGGGTGGAGGCAGACAGCAGCAGGGGTCAGATGCCGAGGGACAAGCGCTCGAGATCTGAGAGTGGCTGGCAAGGTTCTTAAGAAATAATAGTGACCCGGGGCACCTGGGTGGCTCAGTCGGTTAAGTGGCCGACTTCGGCTCAGGTCATGATCTCTCAGTCCGTGAGTTCAAGCCCTGCATCAGGCTCTGTGCTGACAGCTCAGAGCCTGGAGCCTGTTTCAGATTCTGTGTTTCCCTCTCTCTGACCCTCCCCTGTTAATGCTCTGTCTCTCCCTGTCTCAAAAATAAATTAAAAAAAAAAAAAAAAAAAAGAAATAATAGTGACCCAAACTGAAAACGTTTATCTGATTTCTCCGTGTGGAACTCCGCCTCCTCTCTGGAAACCTCTGGCCGCGACATGGAGGTGTCTAACCCCTCTGCCAGGCGAGGCCCAACTATTCTTTCATTCCGGTTTCTCCTCCGACTGTGGCTCGACAGGATGTCTCGATCCCTGGCTCCCTCATTCTCTGGCTCTGGGGTCAGGACTATGATGCGTCATGGCAGCCTCTGAAATGTTGACAGAACCCCGTTATCAGTGAATGTTCATTGATGGGGTTTGTTCCGAGCCCCGTGCAAGGTTTCACCTACCATACACCTCTGGGGGCTCGCATCACCCAACACAGCGTGTCCCCAACTCCTTCTGTGCCACTGCTCCACGAGTTTGGAGAAGGAGAAAAGCGTGAGGTAGAACTCAACTGCTGAGTCAAAAAGGCATGTGCTTGTAACACTTGCTTTGCAGCTGCCTTTTGGAGTCCCACTTAAAAATAGCTCAAGCTCGATCTGCATGAGTTCTGACCTGAGTGGATATGTCCAAGTTCAAGAAAGATGACTTATTCTTAGACCGTTACAAGCAATAAAAGAAAGTCTCAGCTCCAACAACATCCACAATTAAGGCTAATAATATCCGTCTCCTGGACATGTGCTTTGAAGGTTAAATGTGACTGCATAGATGCGACTATGCAGAGGAAAGAATACAGAGTACCATTCAGATATTTACTGGTATTGTTCATTGTTATCATATATTCAAGGGGTATAGCAGGTGCTTTTGTACTTTAGTCCGACTAGCAAATCCACGCGGAGGTTCTTCCCTCCAAACTGATCACCTTAGTATTGAAATCGGATTCTGGAATACCAAGGCATCTGTTTTTAAATTGCTATTTAAGACGAATGTCCTGCCTTTTAGGTTACATTTTAGAAACGGATTCAATCAGAGAAATACTTTGATGTTGTAAATACCTACACGTCAGCTTATCTAATTGGAAATTAATCACAATATTTAGGCATCTTCACCAGAAATTTCTCATATTCATAAAACAAAGCAATAGTCATTTACTTCCTGGTATTATGATATGTTTCGGGAGCACTCAGTGTGACTTACATGAAAGGAATAAATGCTGGTTCCATGGAACTCCATTGTCAGAATAACGAATGCTTTAAAAATACGTTGATTCAGAGCCTGCCCAAATCTCTCCCTCGGGCTGTGGAAAGTGTGCCCCAGTGCATCTCAGAAGGAGAGAAACTTCCTTTGCCCACTTCCTGTACATTCTCTGGAGCTGGGCTTCTAGCCAGTGTGAGCAGAAAATGACTAAAGTGTGAGAAGGTTAACAGCGACATGGTGTTCTCAGCATCTCTCAAAGGCACTTAGGAAACTAGTTGCAGAGAACTGGGGAGCAGCCAGAGAACTCCCCAGAGAGTACAGTTCAGCTTATTATTCCACATAATTACATATTCAAATTGGCTTGAATTCCCCGGGCACCACCGTGGGGATGTCAGGCGAGGAGGAAAGGCAGCAGGCCAGGTAGGGTAGAGCAGTGGAGGAAGCTGGTCGGGCATTAAAAATGTGCTACAGATATTTCCCTATGGGGAAGAAGCCCCACAACCACGAACACTTAGGGAAGAGCTATGTTTCGAAAAAATGAGGTTGAATTTCCAAGTGACACATGATAATCTCTTTCAATACATTAAGAATTCTGTCTTACATTAGCAAGGACTTCTTTTTCTTGAATCCTTTGTAAATGGCTTTTCAAGAGCCTCCTACGACAGCCGGATAAGTTAACACAGACCTACCCTGCTGTCTGGACTAAAAAAGCTCAGGAACAAGGAGCAAATGCCTGTGACATTTTGGTTGAGTGGGGTTGGTGTTGGGGGAACTATTGAGTGTAAGTAGCTACAAGCAATAACCTTTGTCTCCACTAATGCGTTTTGAGAAGATTCAGGGTTGTGTTGGACAGTGTGGGCAGAGGCAGGGGAGTTCGGAAAACAGAGGTAATTGTTTACTAGCCTTGTATGTTTGTGACCTTTCGATGGCAAAATATAAAAAGAACTTTGCAAAATCATGTTGCAATGACAGAAGTAGAATAAATAGAATAGGAACATATAAATAAGAGAGAATACGATCTGTTGAAAACACACTGTAGGGGTGAAAATCTTTAATCAAGTTGGCTGTTTCGCTCAGGAATAGATCCTCCCCAGACATGGGGGGATTGGCCACATGAGGGGGAATGGAATTAGGAGGAGGTGGGGTAAAATTGGGATAAAACGGAGTGGAGACTTAGAGGTGAGGGATTTGGACTCGGCACAGCATATGGACAACAGACCATAGGTGATATGCTGTACGATATGCACCAGGAGGACCGAGTACGAGAGTGAGGGCCATGAGTTGTGACCATAGAGAATCTCAGGCAAGCAACCTTCAATAACGACGGATGGAAACGGATATGTCAGCTGATAATTCACAGAAGAGCATCTACACATCAGGCAATTCACTTAAAAAATCTCCACCTCCTCAGGGCACCTGGGCGGCTCAGTCAGCTGAGCGACCAACTCTTGATTTCGGCTCAGGTCATGATCTCACAGTTCGTGAGTTCCAGCCCCAGGTCGGGCTCTGCACTGCCGGTGTGGAGCCTGCTTGGGATTCTCGCTCTCTCTGCCTCTCCCCCACTTGCCCACCCGCATGCACTTGCTGTCTCCCTCTCTCTTGCTCGCTCGCTCAAAAACAAATAAAAATTTAAAAATTTCCACCTCCTCTTCAATAAAAGGTGTAAAAATTAGAATATCCATGAGATACTGCTTCTTTTTTCTTCTTCTTTTTTTTAATGTTTATTTTTGAGAGACAGAGGCAGAGAGACCGAGAACGAGCAGGGAAGGGCAGAGAGAGAGGGAGATACAGAATCCGAAGCAGGCTCCAGGCTCCACGCGGTCAGCACAGAGCCTGACGTGGGCTCAAACGCATGAACCGCGAGATCACGACCTGAGCCGAAGCTGGACGTCCGACTGAGCCACCCAGACGCCCCTGTAAGATACTATTTTTTACCTGTTAAAATCGTGAAAGGTTTAAAAGGTTGCAGTTCTTTGATGGTGCCCCGAAACTCACACACTGTTACTAGCCACCTAAACTGGTGTGAGTCTTTTGGAGAACCACTTTACCTTTGATGTCAAGAGCTTTGAGTTTTTCTTCAGCTTCTAAGACTACAACCAAAAACAGTAAAAACAATCATTTGCTGAGTGTCAATTGTCTGACAGATAATATGCCTGGCACTCCGTGCATCTTATGTCTTTTAATTCCCACAACAACCTTAGGAGGCAGCTACCATTATCCAGTTGAACCCTAGAAGAAAAAAATGAAAGTATGGACAACATTTACATACCAATATGTTACTACAGGATTGTTAAGAGAAGCGAAGACTAGAAACCCTTCTTCCTCCTTCCCACTGCAAAATAAAACTCTGAGGATAAACCTAAACGTCTCAGAATCCAGGGATTACTTAATCCAGTTTTACTTAAGTGAAACTACTCAGTGGAATTGATATATTTACCCTAGTGTTCTTAAAGAACACATAATGGCATGGAAAGATACATGCCTGAGTCTGCTATGGCTCAATAAAGCTGTGTAACACAAACGGGCCCTAATTCTGGGTGGCAGGCAACAATAAGCATTTACTTCTCAGGCACGCATCTGCAGGAAAGCTGGGGTGTGGCTCTGCTTTTGGCTTCAAAAACTGGCTTTGGTTTCAGGCTCAGGTATGAGGCACTGTGTTCGTGTTGGAGCCCAGGCTGAGGGGCACCTGCGACCAGGGGGAAGCTCTTCTCATGGCCGACTCCTGCAGTGAAAGAGAGCAAGAGGGCAAGAGTAGATACACAGTACATTTTAGGCGTCTGCTTGCTTCAAGGCAGCTAGCTTCTCATTCGCCAAAGCAAGTCACAGGGCCAAGCCTAAAGTCCAGGGGTGGGGAGGTACCCTTTGCCTGCCGTGAGAATGTGGCAACAATGTGTATACATAATTCTATTATAGGGCAATGAAGAATCCGCACCAATCTCTCAATCTACCACAGTCTGGCATCCATCACTGTTATTCACATCCCTTCCACATATACTCACCCCCAGCCCCACAACCCCCAAATCTCGTTCCATGATGGCATCAGGCTAGAAAGATCGCATTGCTATATCTATGGCAACTCCAGATGTGATGCCTCTCGGTCTGTAGACCTTTGACCGAATAGACAACTTATCTGTCTTCTCCCATGTGCAACATACCAAAGTGGTACGGAACGAGATGACCACAGTGGACGCCCCCGTTCTAGTAGGGGAGAGTGAGAAGCCGAAAGCAGTCATGAGTTTACAGTAATTGTGAAATCCTGGTAGGCAAATGTTGCTGGGTTCCCTATCTTGGGGGCACGGAATGTTCTTGGATTGGACCCCATTACCGCTCCCTGGGAACAGCTCTCCAGACCCCTTGGACTTTTCCCCAGGCTCTTGTTTCCACAGTTTGAGAGGTCCTTCTTTGCCAAAATTCCCTCCCTGGCCACATCTGACGACAGCATTGGAAAATATGCCCCATTTGGTGGCTGGGCAGCCTTCTCAGTCTGCTTCCTGCCTAAAGGAAGTGGGGTCTCAAGAGGAGGAATCCAGAGGTATTTCCATATCTCAAAGAGTCACAATTACTTTTCATTCAAGCTGAGAGAATGTTTCTCTCTATACAGTTTCAGTTTTCGCCCCTGTAAATCCTAGGACTTCTGGGCTATGTTTGTTCACGCTCAATTCTATGAGCAAACCAGCCATGTTTCCCCTGCACCCATATCTTGTATCTTACAGCACCTTTTCAAATTAGCAACGAGCCATTTATCCTGTCAACACTGCCTTGAAACTTCCTCATCATTCCAGCTTCATCGCATCCATTTTCTGTTCTTTCGTTTACTGCAAGTGATGGTGAAAGAAAATGTTTCATGACTGTATGACACGGATCAACATTTTCCTAGGCCCTTACAACGATTTTCTTCTCGCCTTCTCCCCAGTCCCAAAGCTGATGGCGCACCGTTTGGGATTTATTATGGCGGCACCCCGTGTCTAGTATTAATCTCTGTCTTACTTGGCCATTGCCACAATAATGCCAGTAACAAACAGCCAGAAAAATCTCAGAGGCATGTCGCAATAAACATCAGCTCCTCTCTCATGGGGATTGGCTGGGGCTGGGCGCCAGCTGCCTGAGCTCTTGGCCTTGAGCGGGGTTCACGTCCGCTCCGCTTGTGGTCATCCCGCAGCTGTGGCTGTAGGGGCTCTTCTCCTTACCGACAACGAACAAGCCCAAGCACATCAGCACATTCCAGGCCTCTGCTTGCATCATGATGTATTACTAACCGTGTGCTTGTATTCTGTGCTTTTGGTACTTTGGGTCTTGCTGACCATGGAGCAACTGCTTCTCCAGAATTAGTTAAGCCCTAGAGATAGCAAACAAGAGCCCTCGGTGCACCTTTCTTAGGCAAACCAGTCCAGAGGCCTTTACCCCAACCATCTCCATTATCATTCTCTTAGGCCAATATTCCCTTGCCCCAGTCTCCCCAGGGCCAGGGACCAGACAACTAAGGGACAGCCCCCATACCACAGAGCCCACTGAAATTATTCAGGCTCACCAATCCTGCTCATTCCTTCCCACAGAAACCACAACAGAGCTCTGGCCCACATTTCCTCCTCACGCCTTCTACCTCCTGACCGAGCCTGGTGCTTCCCTGTGTACCCAGTGGTGTGGCATGCCTCCTTCTCTTGACAACTGTGAGGACAACAAACATTCTTTCCAATGACTGTTATTTTCTCAGCTGTGGGCCTTGCCATACATAAATAATAAAACCTGCATTTTAAGGTCACCTGGCCAAGCTCAAAGTCAAGGTGCAGGTAAGTACTCTTTGCCTCTCAGCTTGGCAAGAACGAATACATTATCTCTATCAGAAGGGAGTGAAGGATTGGACATTTTTCACCAGAATGGCAACAGTGTGGATGCATCGTTCCACTAGAGGGGAGTGAAGAATTGTGACCAATAATTAAATCTGCCATGGTACGTATGTATGTATGTATATAACCTCAGACAAAAAATTGACACATGCAACATGATTTCAGATATGTAAAACGGAAACTATACAGAGAAACAAGTCTTGAAAGAAAACAATTCAGGGGCCCGTGGGTGATTTAGTCAGTTAAACGTCCAGCTTCGGCTCAGGTCATGATCTCACCTTTCCTGAGTTTTGTGCTGACAGCTCAGAGCCTGGAGCCTGCTTCAGATTCTGTGTCTCCCTCTCTCTCTGACCCTCCCGGCTCGCACTCTGTGTCTGTCTCTCTCAAAAATAAATGTTAAAAAAATTAAAAAGAAAAGAAAAGAAAAAGGAAAAGAAAAAAGATTCAAATGTTAATAGGGTGTATCTTTGGGTGCTAGGGCCAAAGATGATTAAAATTATTCTTTCTTCCTCTGTTTTACCAGTGGTCTCTCATGAGAATATATTCACTTTGAAATTAAGAACCAGAAGCTTCTAATGGAGTCTTCTACGTATTACACTAAAATTGCTTGAATATCTTCTGCTTAAGATCATGAACAGCAGGGGCCAAGAGGTTTTGTCACTGATTCTGCCTGTGAGAACACAAAGATCCCAGAGCAGGGAATCCAGCAGGGTCTGACACGGGTCTTCCTCTTTTTCTTTGCTATTTAAAGTGCAGTGCACGGATCACCAGCAGTGGAATCGGCCTGGGCACTTGTTAGAAATACATACTTCCTGGGGCGCATGGGTGGCTCAGTCCCTTGAACCTCCGACTTCAGCTCAGGTCGTGATCTCCCAGTTTGTGAGTTCAAGCCCCGCTCTGGGCTCTGTCCTGTTAGCACAGACCCCACTTCAGATCTCCCGTCCCCCTTTCTTTCTGCCCGCCCCCACATGCTCTCTCTCAAAGATAAAGAAACATTAAAAAAAAAACATACTTCCAGTCTTCACCCCAGACCTACTGAATCAGATTTATAGTTCAAGGGCATTCTCCCAGGTCGTTTGCATGTTCATTAAACTTTGAGATGCACTAATCTATTTCACGCTGTTTATTATAACATCATTTAAAGGAAACACATTGTTACTTCAATATTCAAAATGGTTGATGGGAATTATTACCATAAAATGAAAAACACACAGGTAGTGGGATAAATAGGCCAACAGACGGGCTGGCCCAGGGACCAACTACCAATCATTTTCACACAATAAAAATGAATTAGGGGCGCCTGGCTGGCTCAGTCGGTAGAGCACGTGACTCTTGATCTCAGGGTTGTGAGTTTGAGCCCCACACTGCGTGCAGAGATTTATTATTTAATAATAGAGATTATTTAGTTAATAAATAAACTTAAGACACGAATTATTCAATCTAGAATATTTCTTGATTGCCAGTCCGACGCGAGCCCCTGGTCCAGACAGAATAGCATTTCCTCTCAAAATTGTGCCAAAGAACTGTCATTCTGAGAGGTGTTGAGAAGATGTTAACAGGCATCCCCTGTATTCGTTTCCTACTGTCACTGTGATAAATTACCACAAACTTGGTGCCTTAAGGCAGCACATATTTTTTTTCTCTTATAGTTCTGGTGAGAAGTCTGAAGTGGGTGTCGCTGGGCTACCGTCAAGGTGTTGGCACAGCTCTGTTCCCCTGGAGGCCCGAGGGGAGACTCTGTTTCCTTCCCTTTTCCAGCTTCTACCGCCTACCCACACTCTTTGCCTCCTTCCATCTTCAAAGCCAACAATGGCCTGTAGTGTTTCCCATGAGGCATCACTCTTCAAAAAAATTTTTTTAACTTTAGTTGACACACGATGTTACAATAATTTCAGGTGAACAGCATAGTGATTCCACATCTTTGTATGTTGGGCTGTGCTCACCACGGGCATAGCTGCCACCTGTCACCGCATGGTGCTATTATAGTACCAGTGACTATATTCCTTCCGATGGTGCCTTTTATCCCCGTGACTTGCTCATCCCGTAACTGGAAGCGTGTGTCCTCCACTCCCCTTCACCCATTTTGACCGTCCCCCCAACCCTACCCTCTGGCCCCCATCAGTTTGTTCTCTGTATTTATGGGTCTGGTTCCATATTTTGTTTATTCATTTGTTTTTCAAATTCCACACAGAAGTGAAATCATAAGGTATCTGTCTTTCTCTGTCTGATTTATTTCACTTAGCATAATACTCTCTAGGTCCATCCATGTTGTCACACATAGTAAGATCTCATCCTTTTTTATGGTTGAGTGACATTCCAGTGTGAGTGTGTGAGTGTGTGTGTGTGTGTGTGTGTGTGTGTATTCTCTCTCTCTCTCTCTATATATATATATCTATATCTATATATATCTATATATATCTATATATAGATATATATATCTCCATCTTCTTTATTCATTCATCTATGGATGGACACTTAGGTTTCTTCTATATTTTGGCTACTGTAAACAATACTGCAATGAACATAGGGGTGCATATACCATCTTGTTTTAATGTTTTTTACCTTGAGTTTTTTCATTTAATTTTTTTTTTATTTGAGAGATAGAAAGCATGTGCACAAGTGGGGGAGAGGGACAGAAGGAGAGAGACAGACAATCTTAAGCAGGCTCCACACTCACTGTGGGGCCTGATATGGAGCTCGATCTCGTGCCCCTGGAATCATGACCTGAGCCGAAATAAGAGTTGGATGCTCAACCTACTGAGCCACCCAGGCGCACCAATGTTTTTTCTGTGGGTGAATACCCAATACTGGAATTCTTGGATTACATGGTATTTCTGTTTTTGGCTTTTTGAGGAACCTGCTTTCCAGTGATCATTCCAGTTTACATCCCCACCAACAGTGTGTGAGGGTTCACGCTGCACCACCCTTAAAATGACTCTTTTCTGCCTCCCAACTCCACTTTGAAGGACCTTTTTGATTACCTCGGTCCCTCCTACGTCATCCAGAATAAGCTCGATATTTTAAGGTCCGCTGATTAGCAACCTTAATTTCATCTGCTACCTTAATTCTCTTTGCCATGCAAGGCTCCAGGGCCCAAGACGTGGACGTCTTTGGGAGGCCATTATTCTGCCTACCATGCCTAAGAAAGAGAGGTTTGGCTGGTCACCTAAATCTGCAAGTAATACTTCCTTCTTGGACCTGCTCAGTGTACATCAGCATAGCAAAGGCTCTGAGGATTCTGAAAGTAAGAAAGCCTATTTAACTTTGTCCAGGAGCTCTTGTTTTACTCACACAGGTCATGAAGCCAAGCCAGCGAAATACAGAGAAATTCAGGGAAAATTAAAGAACTGGTTTCTGCCCTAAAGGAGCTGAGGGAAGCTTTTTACTTTTTAATCATCTATTGCAAATTAATCCCGGATTCATTAGTGCTGAGGGAATGCAGGGCAGAAGAGTGAGTGAGAACATCTGTAGAAACCAGAAGCCCTAATTACCAGGCTCCTATTCCATTATGAGGACACCGTCGAGCCCCGTAGTGGTTGTGGGAGGCTACGCCTATTTCCATTTTTACCAGTGACATATTGCGGCATGATGAATAATTACAAAAAATCTGTCCAGGTCACTTCCTTAATCTCTATAACTGTTTCTTGTATGTAAAACTGCATCAACAACATCCCTTTCATCCAATATCACTGGGGGTTTTAATTAATGTTAAAATGCTCTCTGGCATTACATGCGGAAAGAGTTATTAAATTCCAGTGCCAAATATTATGATGGTAATGAGGACCAACTTGCCAATATTTCGTTATAGGTGCAACTTTTTTTTTTCATTAATGTGCTGCATAAATCATCGGTGGCTACATACAGTATTATCCCTGTAGCCAGAAGAGTCAGCTTCTTTTATCTTTTAGAAATCTCATGTAGAAAACCAAGAAATATAAACTAGAGAAAGCTGTGTCTTGTAAAAAAAAAAAAAAAAAATTCCCAGAAGGCATTTGTTTTATGTGGTGAGCATAAAGATTGCCTACAATAAAAAAGCTTGAAAGGTCTCACTTGTTCTAAGATTATTCATGCAGCAATTATGCTATTGATGACTCTCTGTTTTTATGATAATATATTATAAGCTATTCTGAACCCACTCAACAAAGCATAGTATAATGCTTGCAATCTTCCTCAGGACCTCTTTCCCTAAGATACCCATTCAGTTCCTTAACTGGGAAAGGCTAAAGAATACAGGCATGTTTAAAAAAGAGATAAAGAATGAATCACTTGGAATCTACAATGAACTGAGACTTATCATTTTAAAGTGAAGAATGACAAAAGAGAGGAATTCCTGAGTACTGTGACTTATATTCCAGATTATCTTATTTATCACAGTAAAAATACGTCCAGTGATCTTTGGAATTGTGCACATGGCCCAAAGGAAGGGGGCCTATTTATCTTACAATTTATCAAGAGCAAAAGGGCTTTCCCAACTCTGACCTTGAATTCGGCTTCGAGTTTAGGTTTTCAAGTAACTATTCATATTTCAAGTGAGTATTATTATTTAGGTTCGTAAGGCTGTTGTTGTAGAGTACAGAACCCACTAATTTCTCTTTAAAAATTTCACTTTAAAAATAGTTCTTGTGTGGGGCGCCTGGGTGGCGCAGTCGGTTAAGCGTCCGACTTCAGCCAGGTCACGATCTCGCGGTCCGTGAGTTCGAGCCCCGCGTCAGGCTCTGGGCTGATGGCTCGGAGCCTGGAGCATGTTTCCGATTCTGTGTCTCCCTCTCTCTCTGCCCCTCCCCCGTTCATGCTCTGTCTCTCTCTGTCCCAAAAATAAATAAAAAACGTTGAAAAAAAAAATTAAAAAAAAAAAAATAGTTCTTGTGGTCGTTTTGCCTGGGTGAATGTACATGAAAAGAAAGCCAAAATACCTACTAAAGGAAGGTGTGCTCCCTGATCTCAGAGGTTAAACCTTAATCTTGTTTGTCTCAAGTTTTGTGACAAGCTTTTTTTTTTTAAGTTTGTTTATTTATTTATGTATTTACTTACTTTTGAGAGAGAGAGAGACAGAGACAGAGAGACAGAGACAGAGACAGAGAGAAAATCCCAAGCAGTCTCCATGGTGTCAGTGTGGAGCGCAACACAGGGTTTGAACTCACAAACTATGAGATCGTGACCGGAGCTGAAATCAAGAGTTGGATGCTTGACCAACTGAGCTACTGAGGTGTGCCCTAAGTTTTGTTTGAACTTTAAATTGAAGTTATATCCACATGGACAGAGTGAAAATGCCCCACTGAAATACGTATTTGACATTGTCATCCATATTCACAGTGTGCAAAATTTACTACTTATTGTATGAAAGGTGCTTTTAGTCTTCAATAGCAGGTTTTCCCCCCCTTACTTGTTTTCCCTCTGCTTCATTTTGCTTTGTGGATGTAATTGGGGTAAATAACTTGAAGACAGGTGAAGAAAATGTGGCTGAAGCTGCTGAGGACAAACAAATTGATTAATAACCCGGTCTTCCACATAAGCTGAGTAAATAAACGTACTTAATTGCATAAAATAAACAATAAGAATAGATGTAGAAGTCGGGGTAGAGGAATATGGATCGAGAAAAGAAAAGGAAACCAAGTGTGAGGTCACACTTAAGATGCACCCCACTTGTGTGACACAGAGAAGCACTCGTTCAGGCTGAGTGGCAGACACACTCAGTTGGGGTAAGTCACGCACATTTGGTTCTATGTTTTCTAGTAGCCCATGAAATGGGGAAAAATAATCTCCAGTGAGAATCTCTTGAAGATAAATAGACGGCCGTTACTCAGCTGGAGCCTTGACTATTCCTGACGATGAGGCAAGAGGAGAGAGGGAAACTCTGTCTCTGTCTGTCCATCTGTCTTTCCGTCTTTCATGCTGTATCAAAGGGGTGGGGGCTGAGTGCAGACAGTTGAATTCTCTGAAGTGAGGTGTGCTCAAGACAGACGTCTGTTGTTCTCTGAATTGGGCTGTTGGAAGAAGAGAATTGTAAAATCAACTGGACCTCTGTGATGTTCGGAAAGAAGAGTAGTGTAAGCGATCATCTGAAAATACCGGAGGGTACGACATGATTTTATTTTTAGCCCTTAAACACCACAGTGGGACTTTAAAACAGAATCCGGCACGTGTGGTGAGAGATGCTACAACCAGTCACGACCAGCTGGCGCTGCAGAAAATGGAAAGTCGTCCACAAAGGGAATTATCATGAGGGCAAGTCCTCCCTTGGCTCTGATGGCTGCCTGTTTGCCCCTGGGGAAGAGGAGCTGCGCGTGAGCTCAGAGACCCGACACAGAAGCATGTGGCGAGCCCAGTCGCTAGGGATTTCCACCCTCAATTTCCGTGGTGAAAGTGGCTCTTGATTTGGAACACTCACATACCTGAGTGCCTCAGAGACGTGAAATCTTGCGGCTCTGCGACCAGCTCTGTGATCCCGAGGCAATTTATTTCCCTATTTCTCAGTCTCTTTCCTCTCGATGCAGTGCAAAACGGAGCAGACACCCTTCAAAGTCCATTCAGGACCCGAAGTTTAATTTCTCCATTAAACCTCATTTAGATATCAACATGCAATTATTATGATTATTTTTATCTCTCTACAGAGAAACTGAATGGCTCACAGGCCCAATTCCATTGATGGAAGGGGGTCGGGGACTAAACAAATCAAGCAAATGACAAATCAGCTAAATGTAAGTTCTGAGTAATTATCCCAAAAGACTAAATTCCAAACCAGAAGAAACCTTCAGGTGACAAAATTCAGTTTGTTTATTTCTGACAACCGAGTGAGAATCTATAATTATCTCAAAATAAAAAGTTAAATTAAAAAAAAAGTATAAAGAAAAACAAAGCAACAAAGATCCTATATTCAATACCTGTGTCTCATACACACTTCCTAGTACCTAGAACCCGGCGGATAAAAGGCGCTTAATTTTCTCGAATGAATGACTGAGACATGAATTTGAAACAAGGGGATGATTCACAAACTGGTATTTATTTAAGATCCATAACTCTTAAAACTTCCAGGAGAGGTAGAAACTCTCTTCTCATGTCTACAATTTTTTTTTTCAAGTCTCTTCCCCTCTCTGCCATAATCTTGGTTCATTCTTCTAAGTTTGTGGATGGACCGCTGAAGGAATGGTAGAAATCAGAATGTGCTTGAGAACACAAATTGCCCACAGGAGCCAACTGGAGAATTTTCATTTTTCCAAAGAAATTTTATCTAATCTTGTCCTTCCTTACTCACTGGGGATGCTAGTTTCATGCATTTCTTCCTACTTTGACAGACTTGAGACCACCTGGGTCTTAGCTGGCACGGAGCCTCAGCAGCCATCTGACCCCACTCTAAATGACTGGGTCAGTATGGTCCCTGTTTTATGTAATCTAGCACCCAGGTGGGTTCTGGGAAATGGATATTTTTGGGGGGGAAGCAGGTTATACTTTTGACCTGTTTACTGATGGAGTGACCCGTGAGGACTCTGTCACTTTATCCCTCTCTCTAAGTAGGGAAGCAGTCTTGGTTGCCAAGGAGACAGTCATCTGCTAGGCCACAGAGAGAAACCAGGTCCCTGAGAAATCATTCTGGTGAACAGGCGTGTCCCCATCCGTACGACTCGGAGGCCAGGACGGTATATTTGGAAGTCATGCAGGAGAGATGAATGGATTGATGATCAATTTATGCTTCTGAGGGAAGGGGCATAAAATGATATTCCATAGTCATGGCCACTAGAATGCGGCACCTGCTGTCAATGTGTCCTACAGCTGATGCAGCAGCCCCCTCTAGTGGCCAGAGCCCGTGCTACCGGAAGCAAAAGGGCCTCTTACAAATTCCAGGAATTAAGGCCGGAAAAACATAGAGGACTTGCCGTTTTTTAGTTCAGTCCCACACTAGCAGCAACTGATGTTAATAAATACATTTTCAAGGTTTATAAAACAAGCCAGACTTCATAGGCACCAAGACGGGACCTAGCTATGGTTGGGAAATAGTCAATTAGATGCAGAACCCTTAAGATGCCCATTTGCCTTTGAAGCTTCTCCTTTAGCACCTCTATTGCCGTGCTATAAAACCTCCCAGTTCTCCCCAGGGAGGACAGCCCATCACATGCACATTAAGAATTCAGTGCCTTTGCCCTCAAAAAGATCTGTATCTAGTATCAAACTCATAGTTTTCTGCAAAATTAAGTCAATAGATTCCCTTTCCCAATGGAAATACATCCTAAGCCCTATTCTTTAAATGTGGAATTAAAGGCCATTAAATTTTAAGCATCAGGGAGAAGTTAACATTGGTTAGGGCAATAAGCCAGCCCAGACCAGCTCATGTCATAGAATCCTTGTCTCTGGATTGTTCTGGGGATACTGAGGAGTTAGGGACAGTCCTGACTTTTAAGTACTTGATCAAGACCCCCAAACTCTCTACCAACTCCCAACACCCTATTGCCTGAAAGCTTCCTCTCCTCAAATACCTCTTACTCATCTTCAGAAATTTCATTCTTTTGCTATTTTTCCTAAACTGGATAGTTTCCTTAGGTTATCATGCTTATTTAGGGGGCCATGGCTCTGATGTTTTGGAATTCATTCCAATCCATAAAGCCTCTTTGTTTCCTTAGACTGGTGTTTCCAGGTGGTGGCTGAAGGGGGCGGGGTGGAGAGACGACTCCTCACCTCTTTACTATAGGGTGATAAAGCACATTTAAAAACTACCATTACTTGGGGCACCTGGGTGGCTCAGTCAGTTAAGCCTCCAACTTGGGCTCAGGTCAAGATCTCACAGTTTGTGAGTTCGAGCTCCACGGGGGGCTCTGGGCTGACAGCTCGGAGCCTGGAGCCTGCTTCTGATTCTGTGTCTCCTGCTCTCTCTGTCCCTCTCCCATTCAGGCTCAGTCTCTCAAAAATAAATAAATGTTAAAAAAAAGTTTTTAAATTACCATCGCTGGAATGTGCTTTTTACCACCATCTTTATTTTAAAGTTTTAAATACCATTAAAGGATGTACAAGACATTTGTGCTTTGGAAAAGGGGAACTACAGAAGAACAACACTGAGACGGGTCTGAGCTGAGAACATTGCAATATGACAGTAGTTAGTCCTCGCGTCAGAGGCTGTTGCAAGCGCTTTTATATACTGACATATTTCATCCTCATAACAACAGTGAAATAGGTTACTAGTTTATGGATGGAGAACATGTAGGCATAGAGATTATGTAAAGTGCTCAGGGTCATGTAGCTAGAAGGCAGTCTGCCTCAAATCTTGGACTTGAGTAAAGAGACCCATTTATTGTTCCGAGACTGAGATCTAAGGGCAGGTCACTGGAGCGTCTCTGAGATATCCTTACCAATGAAATGAAGATAATAATTCCTGCTCTGTCCACCACAGTAGGTTGCCATGCGGCCATTCATTTACTTCCCAAGTATTTATTGAGCGCCAACCAGGCGTCTACTGAAAACACAGCTGTGATGACAGATACATTCTTGCCCTCATGCACTTTATATTCTAATGAGGGAGACAGAAAACAAACGAGCAGAGAAATAAATAAAGTCATCACCAATTGTGCTAAAGATGATAAGGTGACATGTTAGTTGAGACCTGGAGATGGACTGAGAGCTGGCCATGGGGAAACACCGGAGAGGAAGAGAGAATAGATTGCCCCAGATGGCATGGTATGTGCAAAAGCCACGTGGCAAAGGATACCGTGTTTGTAGAAAGTGAGAAAGGCCAGGATGACACCATCAGCAAAGTTACACACACGAAGGTGTAGAAAGCTATCAAAATTTGGGAGTTAGATAGCCTTAAACAAAACCCCTGATGCACCTGCTGCACTTAGGCTGGTTAAAACCAAAGATTTCATCAGAAAAAAAAGATTTTATTGGTTCCATTGTTGCTTTCTGTTCTCCATGCCCCCAGGTGACATCTCATTGCCTGCTGGTTCACTAGTGTAGTAGAATAGTTTATTGAAGCATTTGGGTTACCTTTCTGTATTTTCTTCTATCCTGTTTTCCTACACTCAACCTCTCCCACTTTTTTTTAATCTTAGGAATTTTTTTTTGCCATTTTTTTTTCTCGGTCCTTTTAACTAAAACCCTGGACCATTGAAAGAATAAGGCCTGATGCCATTTTCCTCTTCCCATTGCCTCTCTGTACCATTTTTTCTTTTAATTCTTATGTTTATTTTATTTACCCAAGAAAAATATAATTATAAAAATGGGTAAACAAAATAAGGTAAAGTTACCTAATATCATATCTTGCAGACATAGGTAAGCATTATTATTAACATTTTAATGTATACAGTCTTTGTAAACTTTGTTTCCTTTGTCGCTTCCCCTGCAATTCACATATGCCACCACTAGGTGACGGGAGATTGCCATAGTATGAGGTCGGTTGATTAAAGTGGAAACTCTTTTCTACTTTTTATATTTTTCAAAAAACTATTGAAATAGTTAGAATTTAAAGGCTATGAGCAAAGATCAGCTTTTTTTAAATTTTTTTTTTAACATTTATTTATTTTTGAGACAGAGACAGAACATGAACAGGGGAGGGGCAGAGAGAGGGAGACACAGAATCCGAAGCAGGCTCCAGGCTCTGAGCTGTCAGCACAGAGCCCGACGCAGGGCTCGAACTCACGGACCGTGAGATCATGACCTGAGCCGAAGTCGGATGCTTAACCGACCAAGCCACCCAGGCGCCCCAAAGATCAGCTTTTAAGAATTAAATGCCTAAAAAGAATTTATGTGCTGTACTCAGTATTCCTTAACTTCAAAGCCTGATAATATAATTAGTTGATTGATATTTTAGTGCTCATGGAAAGCTTATTTTGGTGTCAAAATCTAGGAAGTTGTACAGGACTTTGAGGGCTCAGTCTTGCCAAAGGTAAGACTTCTATAGGCTTTGCTATTAGAGAATCATTTTCTTCTTTTCTTCTTTCTGATATCTACTTTTTAAAGGTATCCTTATAACAGGAAGGAGGTGGAAATACTAATAGATCAAATTTTAAAATTCCAACAACCTCTCAGAATATGTGGCACATGATAGTTAATAAACTCACTTGCTTTATTTCCATTCTCCTTTCTGAACCTAAGAGCACAGACGCTACCCTGGTTTATTTCCCAAATTTTCCCAAATTAGATGAAAATATTTTTTCTTTCTCCCTCCCTCCCGCCCTGTCTTTCTTCCTACCTCCACCTGTCTTGTAAGAATTACCATCCTCCTCCACCTTCTCTCTAGCTGGGTATAGTTAGGAGCTGCTTAGAAAAATTAGTCATTGCTAATTAACCTTAGGTATTTACTTTTAGCAAGCTCTCAATCAAAAAGCATTTAGACCTAATATTTGCTAGAAGCTGTGCTCAGATCTGCCGGAGAGAAGAACAGTAACCAAAATTACAAGAGACCAAGTAGAAGCAGTAACTGGCTTGTGTTACAAACGATGTCTACGGCTCTTTGAGAAATGATACCCCACTATTCAAGTCCTGCACCCCTTTCACTGAATGCTCCATTATGAGTAAAAATTGGTTTTAACTGATTCCATAAGAATGTTCCAATGATCCTTCTTCTTTTTTAACGTATTTGGCCTAAGAGGGCTAATATAGGATTATGTATTATTACTTTTTTCATGCTGTTGCATGGAAAGGGGGAAAAAATCAATCCTGCCATTTGGCTTCCCAGCTGTTACATAATAAATATACACAAAAATGCAAATTGAAAGTCTCTGAACAAAAGATGACTTGTTTTGAGCTCCTCATCCTAAATGTCCTCTTTAAATGTGTCATTAAAAAAACCAAACTCATGGTTTGGGGGAAATCATCTTTATTTTAAAATATACTTTTCAGAGATACCTTCTTACCTTCCTCCTCTATTTCTGTCTCTCCCCCCCCCCCCACTTAAGAAATTATTTAATTTCATACCCTTGAGTTTGGGACAGGTTTGGTAGCAGGCTTGGGAACAAAGTGGAAAAAGAGCCATTTAGACTAAGAAACTAGATCATAGCTTTCTTCTACCAAGAAACAATTGTATATAGATGAGAAAATATTGAACAGTTCTGACAGTAACTTAATGTTACCCACTTAAAAGTCATCTGACAGTTTTAAATATAGACATTTTAGTTTCTCACTCACATCAACAGAGAGTAAAATTTCTACAATTCCTTATGGCTATGCCAGTTTTGATGCACAAAATACCTTTCTAAAGTAAAACTCAGCAGAAGAATCTCCATACTAATCTGGAAGTTTGGAAGAAACAAAATTACTTTTTCTATGACAACTGAATAGCTTCTTAAATCATGGAAGTGTTCCTTCACTTTAGCCCTGGGTTCCAGCTCTATCTTGAATACACTAGTATTTTCTAGCTTAACCATGGAAGCATTGCCTGGTAGTTGGAAGCTAGGCACCTGGCACCAACATCTCCTTCCAGGTCCAGCGTCTACTTCTCAAGGGACTTGCTTAGAGTCCCATGGCCAGCTGTGGTGGAACAGGACCTATAAACCCTGCCTGGGAGACTCAATCCAATCTTTGTGCTGAGTTGTTCCCTCAGCACCTTTCCCCAACTTCTCCTCTGAGATCCGTTCAATAGTGGAAAAGACACATATCTGTTAAAAGGGAATGTGCTTCAATATCAGAGCAGGAATGATGAATCCTACCCTTAGGTTCTTAAGCACAGAAATATAATTCTCAAAGACATCAATAAAACATTAATGTGATAGTCTAGTTTTCAGTACATTATATGCTGCACTTCCTGTAATAAATTGGACCAATAGGAACAGGAAACTTTGAAGCAAGAACCAAACGATACAACAGAATGGTGAGTCTTAAATATGAAAAGAGCAAGTTATTTACTTAAGATACTCATCATTAAAGCTTTCAATTATTTCATTTATTTAAAATAATTACATAAGGAAAGCTTCAAAATTCTATAATCTGCTCTTGATCCTGCTACTAGAGGGCTAAAAATCTACTATTTTAGAGAGAAAAACTTTGTATAAATTCTCTTCTTCCATTTTATTTCCATAACTAGCAATTCAGTAATTTTCCTCGTATCTTATTTAGACAATTGAGAACTCACATGTAGTATTAAACATTTCTCCTCTTAAAGTATAAATAACCTCACTTCCTTTGCTAACTTTTTCAATTCTCCAATAATTGAGGAAACAGTAAGGGACTGGCTTCCTGAAACTTAATTGTAGGCAACAAGAGAGATTTAGTGTAGAGATTACTTAAGGGATGATTACCTGGTTGTATCTACATTTTATGTTTTGATTCAGGAAATAGTAGCCAAAAGCAGAGAAATCTGACGCTTAATATTCTTGGATAAACCCATGCCAAGGATTAGTAAAAAATGTTGTGAAGGCATGTGGCTTGACTTTCAAAGGAGAAAGACTGAGGATTTGTTTAAAAGTGTTAGCACAGAGCTAAAAGGAATGTCGCCCTCAAATTCTCTCAGGAAGTTATGGGGGAAAAACAGCAGCTTCCACTTGAAGATAGTTCAAGAGAACAGTGGTCACTGAGGGAGAATTTAGATTTAATGTCATGAGTAAACCTTCAGCTGGAACTCAGAATCCTCTTTCAGAGCAGTTTCAAATGCAAGCTGGTTTGAATCCCATGTGGCGAATCCCAGAAATGTCATTCTTATCGGTGTCTCCATGAGGTTGTATCAAATATAATTGTTCCGATGTTGCTGAATATTAAAAATGGAAGAAAGCTCATTCCGTTTAGTCTCATGTTCTGACTTTACCAAGATACCACACATACTGTTATTTCCATATTTCTGACCATTCTCAAATGGTTAAGTCACAAGTATTAATGAAATGTCTACTGTATGCATTTAATAAATGTACTGGATGTTCCGGTGGAGAAAGAGATAATGCTCCCCTTGTGTTTCCAGCATGAAAATCATTGTATTCTTTCTTTCTCACTTCTCTGATCTGGCTTTTTTGATCACTCTCCCCCTCTTTACCACTTGTAAACTCTTACTCATTTTTTTTTTTTTTGAGAGAGAGAAAGAGAGAGCAAGTGCTAGAGAGGGGCAAAGGGAGAGAGAGACAGAGAGAGAGAGAGAGAGAGAGAGAGAGAGAGAGAGACAGAGAGAGAGAATCTCAAGCAGGCTCCACACTGAGCATGGAGGCTGATGCAGGGCTTGATCCTACCAACCTGGGATCACGACCTGCGTCAACATCAAGAGTCAGTCACTCAACCACCTGAACCACCCAGACACTCCAACTCATCTTTTAAAAACTCCATTTGAATTTCATCTTCTCTGACGTGTCTACCCAGATTCAGCCAAACTGACTTAACCCCTTTCTCATCTGTGTTTCCAAAGAAATATGCTAATGTTGCCAAAGAAATATGCTCATGTTGCAGATTATGACATTTTTAATGCTGTATTATACTTGTCTCTATGCTTTACCTCCATTAGGTTGTAAGATCATGCTCAGTTCATCTCTGCAACCATTGCCAACATGAGATCTCATTAAAAAATTTCATGACTGTCTTTGAGGGGCTTACTGTCAAAAGGGAACATATTTAAGACAACCAAAACTCATAGGAGGCAATAATTAATACCATAATTCATTCAACAATTTTTAATTAATTCCCCATTTCGGCTTGGGTATAGAAGTGAACAAAACAGACGTGGTACCTGCCTTCATAAAATTTAAAATCTGGGCTTAGAGACAAATATTAAGGAATAAATTATACAAGTGATTTCTGACCATTACCACCACAAAGAAGTGCAAGGTGTGTGGAGAATGAAGCATGGGCAGAGGGAACACCATGTTCAAAGGCCCTGAGGTGACACTAAGCGTGGCCTTTTGGCGAAACTCACAAAAGACTGATGTCCTTGATGCAGGAATAGAAGGAGATGGGTACAAGAGCAGTTGGAGAAGCTGGGCAGAGGCTGGAGCATGTAGGGGCCTTTAACGCATGTTAAAATGTCTAGAATTTGTTTTAAAATCCAAAGAAAATTACTCAAGGGTATCATGCAAAACTGCAACATGACCAAATTTATTTATTATTTTTTTTTTTTACAGATATTTCAGCTGTAAGATGAATATTGCATGTGGAGAGTTAAGTTAGCTGGGTGAATGGCGGTTGTAACATGCTAGACTGATGTCAGTGCAAATAGAGAAAAGTAGATGCCTTTGATGGGTGTTCAGGAGCAAGAGTTCACAATATCAGGTCTACATGTATGCAATGGTGTGTGTGGTGGGGGAGGGGGGTATATCGTGTTGGATAAATAGCGGAAGCACGAGGAAGAAGAAAATGTCAAAGATGACTCCCAGGTTTCTTAACTGAGCAACTGTGTGAATGACAGCATGTTTTTAAATGCCTACATGGAAAAATTTAAGAAATGGAGGGCTGCCAACCCCAGCTTCCTCCATCAATCTTTTAAATGTGAAATTCCACTGAGTCTCTCTATACAGTATTCAAGTGTCTCCTATAAAAAGGCAAAAGACCCTGGTGATGGTGGTGATCGCCAACTTTTTAAAGCATTTCCAGGAGGGACTGTTGGCACGCTAACTTCTGGCAAAGAATGAGCCTTGACTGCATGGGACTTGCTGGGGAGGGGTTCTTGGAGCAGGTGTTGAGATGGGGAAATGGCAGCCTGGGGAAAGAAAGAAGGCTTGAGAGGCAGGCCTTTCTGGTTGACGAATGTAGTAACTTTGCTGAAGAGTGGAGAGGTCCTAAAAGGGAAGTATACTGTCTCCAGAGAAACAGATTCAGCAAATGTGTCATTGCGATGCAAATCTACTCCCCTTTGCTCTCAGCTGAGCTCTTCACCATCCTCATGATGATCTTTCCAAAACTTACGGAATCTATTTGAGCTTCGCTGTCCCTGTTATCTGCTTTCCTGCCACTTCCTCTGAAATATCTAGCTCATGAGCCCATAATATGTTGTCTGTGACTCAGCACCTTACGTTAATTAATGTAATACATTCAAAAAACCGTCTCAAAAAGTTTTAGCTTTCTGCCACCCCCGCCCTCCATTTCCCTCCATCCCACACTTTGAACTAAATATAAACCAGCTCATCTGACTGAAACTGGTGAATCCCTTTATAAATGCACAAGATGGCAGTAAAGGAACTCCGTCAAGGGCAATCGGAGAAGCCTGCACAAGGGGACTGTGTATGAGAATGGTCAGCTTCCAGCTTCCTGCTGTTACCTGAATTAAAGGCAGAGAGAAGAGAAAAGAGGAAAAGGAGCACAGGGAGCTAAACGCTGCTTCATCAGTTCAATCTGCTTGGTATTCATGTCACACGGAGAAAAGGCTTTCCAAGTTCACTTGTCTCTTGTTTAATGAAGTAAATGCATTTCTGCTTTCTTTTTAAGACATAAAAATAATTTCCATTAAATAAACCCTATTTTTCCTTACTGAATTCATTATTAAATTGGGGATATAGTCCTTTAGAAAAAAAAAACTATTCATGAATATTATTAAATCATAGGAATGCAGCAAATCTTTTCAAATAGCTCATTTAAAGGAATATAAAACAGTCTGCCAAAAATACTGACAAGAGTATAAAATATTTACAAATACTTCCAAAATATCAGTAGCATTGTGCTATATTCCAAATAGGTAAACAAACAAACAAAAAAAACACAAAAAACCCCCCCAAAAAAACATTAAGAAAGAAAATAGGTCTGCTGATTTAGTACTTTGGTTTAATTTTTCCATTGCTTTGAACTGCCTTATCCCCTTTTAAACTGTATATTAAATGTAATTCATGAAAAATTTTCAGTATATGAACTTGGGCTCTTTCCAGGTATTAGCTCATGCTGGCTCTTTAATGTTCAAAGCAATGTTGAATTTATTTACCTGATGGTACTTGTTTCTTATTAGATGATATTTTTGCTAACGTTTGCATGTATACAGAATGCTTTTTTTCACATGCATTATCACATTTAATCTTTACAACAATATGTTTTGTAGGGATTATTATAATCCCCAATTTTCAGATAAGAACAAAGGAGGTCATAGAGGCTAAGTAACTTGTCCAAGGTCACCCACATGTGAAGTGGCAGAACTTTGACACAAACCTAGACTTTTTGATTCTAAATAATAGGATCTTTCTCTATTATTCACTGAAACCCAAAACAATTAGCATATTTAAAACATTAGGTTCATTTACCAAAAAACCCAACAAAACAAAAACAAAACAGAGGCATATAGAGACACAAAAACATGGTCCTCCATAGGTGGCCCGGTGAAGACAGATAGGGACCACACTGTGGAGGATCTTTATAAAGGAAGGAAGAGCAACTTTATCTTAAGGACAATGGGAAACCATTGAAGGCCTTTAAGCCAAGGCATGACACAATTTGCTTTTTATAAAATACAACTCTGGTTACAGTGTGGGAAAAGGTTTGGAGCCAGGGAGAGTGGCCTTAGGGAGGTAGCTTTGAGTGGTGGCCATGGGCATCATAAAAAATGAGCAGATTTGAGAGACGTTCAGGAGTTAGAAAGAATGGCCTTGATGATTGACTGTAAACTGCATAGAGGAAAGGGGAAAGTCAAGGATGAATTTTAGGATCAGCAACTGGGTGGTTATTGGTGTTATTTACCAAAACGGAAAAAAACTGGAAGAATATCTGATCTTTCCTGAAATGTTATTTGACTACCATCTAATTCCTCATCTACTTCCTCAACACAAATTTGTTAGGGGAATTTATTTTATAGTTTTAAATTACAGATCAGAAAGGCTTGTACTCTTTTGCCTGGAACATTCCTCGTCTTGTCTATCCCCATCCTACAAACCAAATCTCATCTGTCTCCTCCCAGAAATCCTTTTCAGTTTTCCCTGCTGGAAATCTGTGCTCTATTCTCCCATGGCATCATGTCTATACCTCTGGCTTAGCTATTATCACACTGTGCCTTTACTTTGGTGTTTGTACCTATTGCCTTAACCAGACTATAATTATCGTGCATGATACTTGTAGAAATATAGACTGAAGAAATACTTGAATCAATAGATTTGAATTCCCATGATTCCCTTCCATTTTACAGCAAGTAAGATGGTCTGCTGATTTAGGAAACAGGAAATTCAACATTATAAACAAGAAACCTAAGGCAAAATGGGGATAGGAGGGGATTAGGGGACACTTAGAGCTCTAATCTAAAATAATTTGAGTTCTAGCTCTAGACACCTACTTTATACACCAGTGAAAAGACTTCACATGTAATCTGAGAACTATGAGTGACAATCTTCTAGGAATCATAGAGCATTTCCAGTAGCCCCAAAAGGCTGTAAATGGGAGTAGTCTATGATTTTAATTAGGGAAGCATGTTAGACTCCAGAGACAATAAGTTTTTTATTTAAATTACAGAAATAATAAATTAATTGATTATCCCATTTATTTATTCTATAAAAACATATTACCTACCGAGGATACAAAGATGAATAAGAAGGAAGACACAATCTTTGGAGGAGAGACAGAGGCTTGAAAAAATAAATGTAATATGACGTGCCCTGTATTAGAAGTATACACACCCTGCTACAGTAATACAAATGAGAGAGAAACTAATTCTGAGCGTGTGGTCAGGGCTAGCTGTAGACAGGAAGTGACATTTGAGTTGCTTTTCAAATAATGAATGGGAATTCCCCAGTAGTCAAATGGGAAGGAGCATCACAGGTATGTGGAAATGCATAATCAAATTATGAAAGAATTACACTGCCTGTCTGTAGGTGGAACAGAGCATGTGTGGGAGAAAATGACCTGGGGTAAACCCAGAAAGGCGGGCTAGAACTGAGATAGAGAGAGCACCCGGCCTAGGAGCCACAATAAGAGACTGCAGCTTGATCATGAAGAAAATTTTTAAATTTAACAGATTTAAAAAATTATTTTAAAAACATAATTTAAAAAAACACATGGTTTACAAATACACTGGGAAACAAAAGGAGCAATGAGTAAGAATATAGTGATGTGGCTGAGAACTCATGGTGAGGGATGCTCAATAACTACTGAACGAATACATTTAGGTTCATAAAGAAGTTTTCTAATAATAAGATTTATAATATTTATGGTATGAAGTATATAAAAAGCAATAGCTTTGCTTTGTACTGCAAGTGAACAAGTGGAAAATATAATGGAAACAATGTCCTTCACAATAGCAACGAGACATATCTTCCAACTTATAAGAAAGGAATGAGAATGTAGAGGAGTAAACAAAATATTAAGAAGTGATATAAAACGGGGCACCTGAATGGCTCAGTTGGTTGAGCCTCTGACTTTGGGTCAGGTCATGATCTCATGGTTCATGAATTTGAGCCCCGCATCAGGCTAGCTGCTGGCAGCATGGAGCCTGCTTTAGAGCCTCTGTCCCCTTCTCTCTCTCTGTCCCTCCCCCATTCGTTCTCTCACTCGTATATGGAATTTAAGAAACAAAAGAGGAAAATAGGGAAAGGTAAGGAAAAATAAGATAAAAAGAGAGAGTGGAAGGCCAACGGAGAGGCTCTTAAGTACAGAGACTAAACTGAGGGTTGCTGGAGGGATGTTGGGTAGGGGGATGGGCTATATGGGAGATGGGCATTAAAGAGGGCACTCATTGGGATGAGCACTGGGTATTATATGTAAGTGATTACTCACTAAATTCTACTCCTGAAATCATCATTACACTGTCTGTTAGCTAACTTGGCTTTAAATTAAAAAAAAATACCTAATCATAAAAAAAGAAATGATATAAAAGATGACTGAAATATTTGAAGTCACATGCCATGTCATTGGATGAAAATATTTGATATCTGAAAGATATCGATTCTTATAATTTATCGGGTATTTTAATGTTATTTCAATGAAAATCACAATGATATTTTTTCAAGCAGGAAGAGTTAAGAGTTTAACCTTCTTCTAGAGGAATATTGAAATAATAATATACAAAGTCAATTTTGGAAAAAAACAAAACAAAACCCCAACAAAAACACTAATGAGGAACTCTTCCCTTTCTTGATATCAAAAGATATTACAAAGTTATAATAATTGAAAGTGTGGTGCCAAAACAAAGTTAGATGCAGAGATCACCGCATGTTATAAAGGAGGCAGAAATAAACTTTAATATATAAGTAAGAAGTCATGGACAATTAAAGTGAAATAAAATCTAAAATAAAAGTGAAATGAAAGTAAATTGAAAAAGAAAATGGTTTATTTCATAACATTCTGGCCAACTTTGTTAGCCACAATAGAAGATTATCTACTTAAACATCTAAGCACCAGAAGAATTCGTATAATAGACATCTTAAATGTGGTTGTTGATTTTAAAATAATTCCATTGTCATTCGTGAAGAAAACTTGAATTATGAATTATGGAGTTGGAACAAACTGGTTGGTGATTTTACAGAATGTACAATTTGTGATGGTTCTTGGTAGCTACACGTTTTATCAGACACTGTCTTCATTTATTGATCCTATAGACATTAATATAATAGGAAGAAAATATTAGGAGTAAAGTTTTGACAATCGATTTGACAACTTAGGTAAAAGGGCCAATTCCTTGGAGGGCACAAGTTACCAAAACAGACTCAAGAAGTTCAAAACCTTAATAGCTTTTATACCTATTTTAAAAATTGAATTTATATTTAAAAATGTTCCCACAAAAAAATATCCAGCCAATATAGCTTCACCGGTCAATTTTACCACATACTTAAGGAATTAAAAATATCAATGCTATGTGAATTCTTTCATATGAAAAATAAATGTAAATAGTTCATAACTCATTTTTGGGAGGCCAGGATAGAGAGATACCACGTTTATAGCTTATAGTTTATAGTATAGTTTATAGTTTATAAGACTCAACCAAATTAACCTATAGATATAACTTAATCCCAATAAAAATTGAAGCCGACTTTTTTTTTTCAGTAGAAATTGACAAATTCATAGCAAAAGTGACATGGAAATGCAAATGACTTAGAGTATTTGAAACAATTTTAACAAAGAAGGGCTTCCAACTTACTGGAAGCGACAGTAATCAAGACAGAGTGGATTTATCTAAGGAGAGGCATATAGGTCAATGGAATAGAATAGTGAGTAAAGAAATATACTTGGGGCGCCTGGGGCGCTCAGTCAGTTAAGCGTCCCACTCTTGGTTTCGACTCAGGTCATGATCTCATGGTTTGTGAGTTTGAGTCCTGCATTGGGCTCTGCACTAACAGTGTGGAGTTTGCTTTGGATTCTCTCTCTCCCTCTTTCTCTCTGCCCCTCCCCTGCTCGTGCTCTCTCCCACTCTCTCTCCAAATAAATAAATGAACTTAAAAAAAATGATAATAAAATAAATACACTCACACATATGCTCACTTGATTTTCTACAAAGTGCCATAATAATTCCATGGGGGGAAAGGATAGCTTTATAAAAATCATTGCAGGAATAATTGTTTATATTTATTTAAAAAATGAACCTTGAATCATTCTATTCATATAGGTTAACTCAAAACAAATCATAGAAGTAAATATAAAAACTAAAACTATAGAAATTTCAAAAGAGAGAGAGGGAAAGAGCATTCACAACCTTCTGGCAGGCATAGATTGCTTAGAAAGGACATAATCTGAATAAACCGTCAAAGGGAAAAATGGAAAATTGGATTTTATAAAAATGAAAAACTTCTGTTATTAGAAGGACAGCCTAAGAAAATGAAAAGGTAAGTCACAGAATACGAGAACATATCTGCAATGTATCTGATAAGTGACTTATACACGGAATGTATAAAGAAGTTTTTTTGTTTTTTGTTTTTTTTTTTTTGAGAGACAGAGAGAGAGAGAGCATCTCAAGCAGGCTCCACACTGAGCATGGGAGCCCAACATGGGACTTGATCCACCAGCCTGGGATCATGACCTGAGCCAAAATCAAGAGTCAGACACTTAACTGATTGAGCCACCCAGGTGCCCCAAAGAATTGTATATCTTAATAAGAATATGGAAAAATCAGTAAATCAGTAAAAATAGGCAAAAGATTTGAACAGAGACTTCACAAGAGAATGTATACAAATGGGCATTAGGCACATGAAGAGGAATTCAGCATCGTTTGCCATGAGGGAAATGGGAGTTAAAACCACAATCTGACATCACGTACACACACTAGAGTGAGTAACATTGAAAAGACTAACGATAGCAAATGTGGGTGAACATGTGAGATCACTGAAACTCTTGTGCTTCGCTGGTGGGGATGTAAAAAGGAAGGTTGGGAGATAGTTTGGAAGTTTCTTACCAAGTTAAAGACATGCTTACCATAGGACCTATCATTTCCATTTCAAGCCTTCGTCCAATAAAAATAAAAAACATATATTAACAGAAACACTATTACACATGCTTTCCTGACAGCTCCTTTCATACTAACCCCACATGAAAACACCCCAGTAATGTCAAATGGATACATTTTGACATACTTGCACAATGTGATACTGCTTAGCAGTATAGACACAGAGCTACCGACACATGCACCAACATGGATGAATCTCAAAAACATCATGCCGAGTACCAGAAGCCAGAGAAAAAAGGGTGCATACTGTATAATTCCATTTAATCACTCATGACAGAAAGCAGATTAAAGTTTCAATAGGGTATGGGGCCGAAGGGGGATTTTGCAGCAGTGAGATGTGAGAGAAGTTTTCGGGTGATGCAAATACTCTATCGCCATTGGGTACACTGATGTGTGTGCTTTTCCTAAACTCTTCAAAGTATGCTCACAAATTCAGTGCATTTTACTGAATGAAAACTGTGCTTTGATAAAGTTTATTTATGTAAAGTTACCTATATAAGTGGGACATGTCTTTGGCACAACTTTAGGGACAGAGGGTTATTCTGAGTTTACGTACAAAAGCAAATTAATTAATTAAATAAGAAAAATGTTAAGACTCAAGAGATAAATGGTAAAAGGTCATATAGAAGAAGGGAATTCACCGAGGATAAAATAAATATAAATGGGTAATAAGGTTATAAAAATATTCAAGTGGTTTGGTAATCAAATTAGTGCAAATTAAAACGATTAAAAATGTTTTTGCCTTTTAAATGGCAAAAGACTGAAAAATACGGTAATAGTGCTAGAAGGATCTTGGTGTTGGATCGCCACTGGCAGGCGTGTGAATCAGTCATACTAAAGGCAAGCTGTAAATATATGCTGTGAACCTTAAGATTTCCATTCTTTGCTCCATTAGTTCGCATTTTAGGACTCGATGCTAAGGAAATTCTCAAACATACTATAGATAAAGCTTTAAGTAAAATAAGTTGACTTCAGCCTTATTCATATTCTCACAAACCTAAAAATAGCCTTAATGTCAAGTAACACAGGAATGCTGAAGTAGTGATTTTCAACTTTTGAGAAAAATCTAGTGGAAGCCTTTTTAATAAAACAAAATCTTACTTAGAACTCAGTAATGAAGGGGCACTGGGTGGCTCAGTAGGTTAAGTGCCCGACTTCGGCTCAGGTCAGGATCTCACAGTTGGTGGGTATGAGCCCTTCGTCTGGCTCTGTGCTGACAGCTTAGAGCCTGGAGCCTGCTTCGGATTCTTTGTCTCCCTCTCTTTCTGCCCCTCCCCCACTTGTGCTCGTGCTCTCTCTCTCTCAAAAATAAATAAACATTAAAAAAGAAAAAAAAAAAGAACCTTGGTAATTAAGACCCATAATAGCAGATCTGTTCGGGGATGGCAAGACCTGCCTCTTTCTGGCTCTGCAGTGGCTGTTGGAGGGGAGACCTGGGAGAAACTGAGGACTTTGAGAGTACGGTTTGAAAACCACTCCATATTTTTAATTTATTTTAATTTTATTTTAAAGTTTACTTATGTATTTTGAGAGAGAAAGAGACCATGAACGGATGAGGGGCAGTGAGAGAGGAAGAGAGAGAATCCAAAGCAGGCTCTGCACTGTTAGCATGAAGCCCATGTGGGGCTCGAGCTCAGGAACCGTGAGATCATGACCTGAGCCAAAATCAAGAGTCAGGTGCTCAACTGACTGAGCCACCCAGATGCCCTTGAAAAACACTCCATTAAATAAGTTACCATCATTTATACAATGCCTATCGTGGTATTTGCAAAAAAGTATTTGGAGGTGTGAGAAAATCTTTAGGGTAAAAATATAAACAAAAGATAGAATACAAAATTGCAAATGTAATTTTATGATCTCATCTATGTGAAATGTGCCTGGAAAAAAGATGAAAAAGAAATAATAGATAAAAATAGAAATGTTTGCACATAAGATAAAAACTGCTATGGGGGCGGCTGGGTGACTCAGTCGGTTAAGCATCCAACTTTGGCTCAGGTCATGATCTCCCGGTTGGTGGGTTCAAGACCCATGTTGGGCTCTGTGCTGACAGCTCAGAGCCTGGATCCTGCTTTGGATTCTGTGTCTCCTCCAGTCTCTGCCCCTCCCATGCTCATGCTCTGTCTTTCTCAGTCTCTCATTAATAAATAAATGTTAAAAAAAATTAAAAAAAAAAACTGCTATAGTATCTGGGTAGCAGAACTATGACTAATTTTAGTTTCATCTTTAAACTGTTAAAATTTCTCAAGCTTTTAATAAGAAAGGTGTACTGTGTTATGTTGAGGAAAGTGTGTGTGTGTGTGTGTGTGTGTGTGTGTGTGTGTGTGTGTGTCTTTAAAATTTTCTTGAGGTTGACAGACCTCATTTTGCTTGTTTTAATATGTTGGTGGGTTAGTGGAAATTCTGTGGTCCTACCAATCTTATTTCAGCTCAGTGGTTGACAAAATTTCTCATGGTATTTTATTACGGAAAACACCAGACTGTGTGGGGTGGTGAGGTACATTTAGGTAGAATTGCAGCTCACTGAGCGGTTCACTCCATTACAAACATCATTACAGGCATGAGAACTCATGACTCTCTCAGCCCCCTGCTGGGCCCTGGGGATGTAGAGTGAATAAGAAGGGGTTCCCACCTTCAGAGACAGCTCAGGGAAGAACAAGCATGAGTGCAAATAATCATAATCCCACTGCAATGGTGCCAGGGACACTGAGGGATGACTGTCCTTGGGGCAATGTCACAGGGGAGGGGATTTTATAGCCCCCCCACACTTTTTTAAAATGGTGAGCACCATTCTGTTTTGCTTCAGTGTATCAGTCAGGAGTCATGGCTTGCTCAACTATTATGCAGAAAAAGGAGTCTTACTAAAAAAGATAATGAATGGCCGTCAGCCTGGAGAACCAGCCTTGAGACTGAGTTTTGAGGAACAATATCTAAAACCTTGCTGTGGAACTGGTTTCAGGGAGAAGGAGAGCGATCATGGCTGACCCTGCTCCATGAAGATTCAAGCTTGCCACCACTCAGCCCTTCAACTCCTTGTCTCTGCAACCAACGTCACCAAGACAATGATCACCACCAAGACCTCCTTCTATGAGGTACCTTCGGAACTGAAGTCCTGGATGGGTGAGTCAATGTGGTTGGTGGCGTCCAATCACATGCCAGAGCCCTAGCTGTAATGAGGGTGGAGGTTTCTGAGTTTTGCCCTGAGCAGACAGGACTCAGAAGCCTGGACACTATCATACGTAGCATGGGTATTCAAAATATGCCAGATAACCAGAAAACCTGACGATTATCTACCACACATATGTAATATCACTCAATTCTTAAGACAGCCCTATGAGGTATTGGTATTTTCCCCATTTTTAAGATGAGGAAACCAAGGATTTAAAAGGTGAAAAAATATGCCCCAATCTCTTAAGCTAGGAAGTGGTAAAGCAAGTCATGAAAAGAGTCATGAAAAGACGAGGAGTTGGTACAAATGACCAGGCTCAGCAATTTAGGGCCCAACTGGTTTTATTTCAGCAAGAATCCCGTGTGAAGAGTTTTAATCAGTGCCTCTCCTGAGTTTCCCTTCTCCTGATTTTTTTTTTTTTTTTTTTTTTTTTTTTTTTTTTTTTTTTTTTTTTTTTTTTTACCAAGGTCTCAACTCCCTCTCGGTTGTTCTGGCCATACACTGTTTGAAATTTTATTTTATAAGTCATTGTTCTTAACCTGTTGACAGCTATGGGATTTTCTTCCCACACAACATTCTGCACAGGTGTCTTCAAAGTGTTCAAAGACCTTTTCCTGGAGCCCATCTACAGACCTGTCAGGGGCTCAGAAAGGGGAATTTAACTGAAACAAATGGTCTAATGAGAATACTTTAAGAAGAAATAATTGACAATAGCATGGGGCGTAAGTTAGGAGAGGATTAAAATGGAAGAAGAAATAATTAGGAAGGTGCTATAAGCCTCCAAGCAAGAAATGATGAAGACGTAGTTATGTAAAAATTGTTATTCTGTGAAATCTTAGAGGGACATCTCTGTAGGAAGCCGTACTTAAATTCAGCCGTACAACTGCAGGGTAAGTGAGGTTCACCTGACAGTTCACGTTTAGGACCTCGGCAGCTTGTTAATATAAGCTAATATATGCCAGCAAACCAAGTAGATGTCTCAACTCCTAAAGTCCTTTCAGGTTGAATGCAGAAATGTACAGTGTTTCCTTAGGAAACTGTAGCCTTGCTCTGCTCTTCTCTGGATGAACCATAAGTAGAATAATTCAACAAGGTGAAACCTTAGGTGCCTTGTTTAAAGACCATGTAGCTACAGTAAAAAGGCATTTAGAGAAAGAGTGATAGGACAGGAAAATGCTGGAGAATTATTTCACATATGTGGGGGAAGGATCTGTGCATGTTAGTGCTTGAGATGGATTAACACAAGGCAGGTTTAAGGTTTTCAAATATTTGGAAGGCCAGCATATGAAAGAACGGTTACATTTACTCTCTCATACTCCAGACATTGGAAAGAAAGTCACTGGGAAGAAGTTAGATTTGGACTCAGCTTAAAAAAGATGTGTGTAAGGAGTACCCGGGCAGCTCAGTCGGTTAAATGTCCAGTTTTGGGTCAAGTCATGATCTCATAGTTCGTGAGTTCTAGCCCCACGTCGGGCTCTAACCTGTGTGAAGCTTACTTGGGATTCTCTTCCCCCCCCGCACCTGTCCCTCTCTGACTCGTACTCTCTCTCTCAAAATAAACAAATAAACTGTAAAAAAAACAAGAGGTGTGTAACAACTAGAGTTGTCTAAAGAGGGATGGTCTACTTCATTGACAGAGGGTCAATCAGACAAAAGCTGGGCAAGCACCTGCCAGAAGCTCTGTTGAAGGGAATTCAGCATGGAAGCCGAGGGGTTGGGGTCTGGGGGCAGGTGGTGGATGAGGGAGATGGAGGAGGGAGGAGCTGTTGGGGTTCTAAGTTAACTTACCTCTGAGAGCATGCATCACCACGTAACTACATATCAGCATGTCTCATTATTTAAATACAGTAAACCCTTGGTTTGTGAGCATAATTCATTCCAGAAACATGCTTGTAATCCACAACACTTGTATAACAAAGTGAACTTCCCCATAAGAAACAATGGAAACTCAGATGGTTTGTCCCACACCCCAAAATATTCATATAAAAATGATCACAATACTATAATACAAAATAACAAAGCAAATACAAAATATAAAGAAAAATACATTAACCTGCACTTACCTTTGAAAACTTTCGTGGCTGGTGTGAGAGACACAAGACAGAGGAGGGTTATTGTGTAGGATGACTTTCACTATCACTAATGGGATCACTGCTATCTATTGGCTCAGTGGAATCTTTTTCTTTTCATGCAATTTTAACAAGGAACCTATCCAATGACCTAGAATGAGGGAAAGCATTCCTAAGTGCACTCTTATATGGAAAAGCAAAGGACTGTCCATAGGTGCTTTGAAGGGACAGAACATACACTAGTGCCAGTTGGGGGCACCTTGTAAAGTTCTGAAAAATCACTGATTTTTGCCAGACACTGTGGCCTGAGACTGAGCATCTGAGCATGGGAGATGATCACCCACGATCCCGGAGAGAGAGAGAGAGAGAGAGAGAGAGAGAGAGAGAGAGAGAGAGGAGAACCATTAGTTAAGTTGTGATCATGTGACCTTTGGAGTCACATACTACACGTATTGCAAGGCATCGCTAGTTTCTCCAGTTAAAACTTATTAGAAATGTTTGCTCATCTTGTGGAACAGTTGCAGAACAAGTTACTCACAATCCAAGGTTTTGCTGTAACTGAATGAAAATCACTGAAAAACAAATTCACGGCCAAAGGACTCGTGATGGATTGGAAAGAAGAGCAAGAAGGCAGTTGCCCCTGATTGGAAGCAGCGGAGGCTCTATTTTAACTTCTTTGACATCCAAGGTTTCCTTCTCTGAGGCGACTGTGCCAGAGAGAGGTCGCATGAAAGAAACATGAGTTTTTAATGATTGAAATGCAAAGAGCAACGAAGAGCACACAATGTTTGAAGAGAAGCTGAAAGACAAAGAAAGGGAGGAGAAGGCACAGAAATTCTCTCCCAGGAAGAGCGAGAGTGAAGACAGCAATCGTAATAAAGTCGCTAAGATTATTTTTTATAATTATTGGACATTTATTATGTGCCAGGATCTGTACAATAGGCTTTGCAAACACTGTTTCAGGTAACCCTCACAAAAACCCTAGGAGGCAGTAGCAATGTCATGTCTCCTTTCATAGAGAAGAAAATGGAGGCTTGGAGTGGTTAAGTAGCTAGCTACTAAGTAGTGGTGGGATTATTAATCAAGACACTTAAATATCTCTTCCAAAGATCCTTAGTCCCCAAGGTGCATCCACAGGAACTAATAACACAAAATTTATGTAATTGAGAGCTACTTCATTATTTTAATATTAAGTAGATTCTAAAGTTCAAACAGCTTCCTCTCTCAACGGCGCTCTCTCCTAGCTTGCCTGTCTTCCACTCTGTCCCTCTCAGATAAAGCAATGCTGTAGCCGTACAGCCAGATGGATGCAGCCTGGATTGACAGGGGTTCTCTCTGTTTATAAAGACCAGTTTTATGTTCATCTGCCCATCTGCTTGGTATCCATGCAACCATGTAAGAGATCAGCGTTTGCATATTTATATCTTTCTTCTTCCTGCCATGCAAAGATGGGGAATTACACGGTCACTTAGAAGTTTGACTGTCCATTTAGGAAACATCTCAGAACACCCAGCAGAATAAAACTACAGGCAGAGAACATTTCTTTCCTTTTTTGCTTTCAGATATTATGTTTGTGCTGTTCATCATATGTGTACAGTTCATATTGATGATGACTCCTTTATAGCAGCCTACCTCAGTCTGCAAATCCATCCTCCAAATGATGTGGCTGAGCAAAATTCTAGTTGGTTCACAAAGTCACAGTGTTCATGGCCATCCCTTTATTTGTCTGTTCTTAGTAACCCTGTTGCCTTTGATTTAGTCTTGCATTGATAAGCCATGAGAATAGGAAATATCTGTTTCTAGCAAGTACCCTTGGAGTTTTAATAGACAAAGACTACGCTGAAAATTAAGCTCTAATACACATTGATACTATAGCACAGGGAGTGTAAAGCATGCTTCTTTTCAGTACCTTACTGTTGACGCATTTTACTAAGATTGTCATTTCCACAGCCATCTGAGTTCGGGGACAACATTAAAGAATGTGAGCATCTCTCCGTGAATCTTTGATCTCTTAGCCACGTCGATAGATGTGTAAAATCCCTTCTACCACACATGCAGCATTGCCAAGCATGGTGACAGCTTTCACACATGCCCATCACACTGGGTGGGCCTATAGTAAATTATTTACCCTAAATTTACCTGGACCCGAATAAGAGCCATGGGAGGCTGAGAGTGCCTGGGTTAAACACCCAACTCTGGATTTTGGTTCTGGTCGTGATCTTACAGTTTGTGAGTTTGAGCCCCATGTTGGGCTCTGAGCTGACAGTGCAAAGCCTGCTTGGGATTCTCTCTCTCCCTTTCTCTCTGCCCCTTCCCTCCTCATGCTCTCTCTCTCTCTCTAAGTAGATAAATAAACATTAAAAAAATATATCTCATTAAAAAAAAAGAGCCATGGGAGGCTGGAGAAGTATGCTGGCCTTCTAGGTAGGAACCTCACCACAAGCATCAGACCCCGCCACACTTCTTGCTTTGCACTCTCCCTTGTCCTTCCGCCTGTTTCCAAGTGGAAGAAATTATTAGCTTCTATATCCTGACATGAGATCTAATTAATTCATAGCTTCAAGAAATATTAGTACTGGAAGAGACATTACTTTATCTTATTATAGTGATATTTTTTAAACTATAGATCGAGATCCATTAGTGAGTGGTAAAATCAATCTAATGAATTGAGATTGATTAAGTACGGTCACAAATTCTCTGATCCTGCTATCATTCAGCAAAGGGGTCTGTGTCTCCTCCTTTTGAATCAGGGTCATCTCACTAACTTGTTTGATCAATAGAAGGTGTCACAAGTACCATTCTGGGACTTCAGAGTCTAGGTCATAAACAAATTTGCAGCCTCTACTCAGGGCTCTTAGAATGTGCATTCTTAGGACACTCTCTCTGGGCACCTGGATGCCATGCTGTGAGAATACAGGCCACGTGGAGAAGACAAGTGTAGCTACCTAGCTGACAACCAGCGCTTAGTTTCCAGCTGACTGCTGCTATCAACCGCCAACCAAAGGAGTGAGTCCCTTCAGATATCCAACACAGCCGGACCAGCAGAATTCCATAGCCCCAGCCTACACCTGATTGCAACGGCATAAAAACCACAAGGAAGAGCCGCCCAGGGGAGCCCACTCAACCCATAGAACCCCTTGAAATAATAATAATACTAGCCTGTTGTTTTTAAGCCCAAAATGTTGGTGTGCTTTGTTATGCAGCAAAATGTAACCAGAACACAGGTCAAGATAGTTTTTTAATGAAATAGAATAAAAAAGAATAGAAAATGATAGAAAGATATAGAGGATATGTACTGTTTTATAAAAATTTTTATGATGTGTGTGTGTGTGTGTGTGTGTGTGTGTGTGTGTGTCAGAGAAAAGAAAGATGGAAATAGAGATAAAAATAGAAGGCCTGTGTTATGATGTAAAGTGTTTTTCTATGTTTTGGAAAACAGGTTTATTGAGACATTGCCCAGGTGCTATACAAGTTACTCATATAGAGTGCACAATTCAATATCTGTTAGCATATTTACCAGGATGTGCAACCATCACCATAATCAATTTTAGAACACTTCCATGACCTCCAATACAACCCTTAACCATTAGCAGTCACTTCCCACTCTTGCCCCCCTGCCCATTTGTAGGCAACTACTGATCTACTTTCTGTCTCCATAGATTTACCATCCTCAACATTTCATATAAGTAGGATAATGCAATACAGATCTTCCTTGACCTATGAAGGGTCTATGTCATGATAAACTCATTGTAAGTTCAAAATACAGTAGGTCAAAAGTGCATTTAATACAGCTAACTTACCAAACACCATAGCTTAGTTTAGCCTACCTTAAATGTGCTCAGAACACTTACATGAGCCTACAGTTGGGCAAAATCATCTAACACAAAGCCTGTTTTACAATAAAGTGTTAAATACCTCGTGTAGCTTATTGAATACTGTACTGAAAGTGAGATACAAATAGTTGTATGGGCCCAGAATGGTTGTATCACTTGTTTATATGCCTGATCGTGTGGCTAACTTGGACCTGAGGGCAGCATCATGGGATTGTACTGTACCACATACTGCTAGCCTGGGAAAAGATCAAAACTCAAAATTCTAATTACAGTTTCTACTCAATGTGTACCATTTTTGTACCATCATAATGTTGAAAAATCATAAGTCAAACCTTCATAAGTTGAGAGCCATTTGTATGTGGTCTTTTGTGACTGGCTTCTTTTATTTAGTGTGGGGGATAAGCTTAGGAATCCCCCGGGCTTAGACCAAGGGGTTAACAAGGCATAAATAAATACAAAGTCATAAAATGCTCACACCCAAGTTTGGGGAAACCAGATTGGCACCCTAAGAATAGGGGGTGAAAAGGTACCCCGAGAATAGGGAGACGCAAAGGTGCTGGGAATAAGGAGGTTCAAAGGCACCCCAAAATAGAGAGGGGGTGCAGAGCCCCCAGAATAGAGAGGGAGAGGCAAAGGCCTAAAATAGTTATGGTGCAAAGGTGCCCAATACATAGGTATATGAAATAGACAAGATTAGATGTTCAGAGTGGAAGCACCTCCAATTTAGTACTATGGCAGAAAAGCTGCTTTCACAGGAGGATAGGGTCAGGTTAGGTAAATTGGTGAACTGGACTATGGGCTGCTGTGCTGCAGGCAAAGCAGCCCAGAGTGGAGATGGTTAACAAAAGAAAAGGTGCCTTGTCAACCCTGAGGTTATTTCCCCATCTCATCCCCAAGGCTGGCTAAGGTAAACAGAGGTGCTGCCTCTTGTCCACTGTAAACAACCTTCCTCCCAACTGCCTGCTGCCTGGATTTTGTTTTTTATTAACCCATAGCCCCTAACCACAAATATCCTCAAGACCCCCTTTCCCTCACATCCACAAGTTAATATTCACAGATTCATTGTCCCTTTGTGCATGTCCATCACCATGTTTGTAAGCCTTCTGATCCTAATAAAAATGGGGCAAGGACCCTTATTTGGGGCTCTGGTCTTTTCCCGGATATTAACCATCTCTCGCTTTAATCCTGTGTCCACTCTTTTGCTGGCCAAAAGAGAACTTTAGAGTCTATGGCAATTTAGCATGTTTTTATGATTCATCCCTGTTAGAGCATGTATCAATATTTCATTTCTTTTTATTGCCAAATAATATTCCACTGATAGATATATACTGTATTCATTTATTCATCCAGTTGTTGATGTGACATTTGGGTTGTTTCTACCTTTTGGCTATTATAAAGAATGTTGCTATGAACACCCACGTACAAGTTTTCAAGTGGACATATGTTTTCATTTATCTTGGGCATGGTACATCTATGGTTAACATTTATGGTTAACCATCAGACTATTGTCCAAAGAAGCTGTACAATTTTACATTCTCAAGTACTGTATCAGGGTTAAAATTTTGCCCCATCTTTGCCAACATGTGTTATTGGCTTGCCTTTTCCATTCTAATTTGTATGATGTGGTATTTCATTAGTTTTGATTTGAATTTCCATAATGGAGAATAGTTTTGAGGATCTTTTCTGTGATTATTGATCATTTCTATCTCTTCTTTAGAAAAATGTGCATTCAGATTCTTTGTCCATTTAAAAAATTAGGTTATTTGTCTTTTAATTATTGAGTTGTAAGAGTTCTCTATCCATTCTGGATATAAGTCCTTTACTAGATATATGACTTGTAGATATTTTTTTCCCATTCTATGTGTTGTCATTTTACTTTTTTGAAGTTTTTTCTTTTCTTTTTTTGAAGCACAAAAGTTTTCAATTTATTTAAAAGTCTAATAATTTATTTATTTTGTTGCTGTGCTTTTGGTGCTGAATTTAAGAAGGCTTCACCCTACTCGAGGTAATGAATATTTATTACTAACCTTTTAGTTTAATCTCTTTCATTTATGTCCATGATTAGTTTTGAGTTAATTTTAGTGCATGGTGTGAGGAAGGAGTCTGACTTTATTCTTTTGCATGTAGGATATCTACTTGTCTCAATAAGATTTGCTGAAAAGACTTCTTTCCTCTATGGAACTGTCTGGGCACTTTGTGAAAAATCAATTGATCTGGTTCTGCTAGATTAGAAGTCAGAAAAAGTCTTATATATATCAATGCATTTTTTTCTTTAATGAGAATATTCTAGATTATTTAGTTCATCCCTCAATGAAGACTTACCATGGGTTAGATTCCTTTGCCATGTGCTCTGTAGCACTCTATCTTCCTACTTTAATGCTTATTGAATTACAATTTTTTGTTTATTGTCTGCTTTCTTTACTAGATGCAAAGCTCCAAAGGCAGGGATTGTGTCTACTTTGTTTGGCTAGTCCAGTTCTTGACACAGAGTGAATGCTCAGTAAACATTGCTATCGTTGAATTAAAAGTGAGTGAAACCCAAAAATGCGAAAATGTGAACTGACCTGTTCAAGATCATATACCAAGTTAGAATTAGAATCAAGACCATAATCTGGTCAAAAAGAGATCTACTCCACTCTATCATATCATTGTCCCTAATCCTGTGCAATGTAGGTATCAATATACGAGAAGTTTTAGAGTAAAAATCTTATTGGAATGCAAATTAAAAAATATACTGACTTATTTGGGAATGAACCACCTCCAGAAAATAAGTTTATACCCAACAATATGCCCACAACTTGATAACCTATATGAAATGGGTCGATTCCTTAAATGGCATGATCCAGCAAAATCACACAAGAAGAAATAGACTATCTGAAAAGGCCTATGCTATTGACTGAATGTTTGTGCCCTCCTCCCACCCCAAATTTATACACTGAAGTCCTAACCCCCAAGGTCATTGTATTAGGAGGTAGACCTGTGGGAGGAGATTATGTCCTGAAGGAAGAACCCTCATGAATAGAATTAGTGTTCTTATAAAGAGACTGCAGAGAGCTCCCTTACCCCTTCTGCCATGTAAGGTTACAGAAAAAATATGGCTGTCTATGAACCAGGAAATTGGTCCTCGCTAGATACTGAATCTTCTGGAACCTGGAGACTTCCCAGCTTCCAAAATTGTAAGAAATAACTTTCCATTGTTTAGAAGCTACCCAGTTTATGGTATTTTTGCTACATCAGGCTGAATAGACTATATCTATTAAAGAAATTAAATCAATAATTAATAACTTTACCAAACAGAAAGCCCCATGCCCAGATGGGGTTCACTAATGAATTCTAACAAATGTTTAAGGAAAAAATTATATCAGTTCTCTAGAATTTCTTCCAGGAGACAAAAAGAGAGGGAATATTTCCTAACTCATTCTGTCAGGCTGTCATTACCTTAATACCGAAACCAGGAAAAAATATTACAAGAAAACTACAGACCAATATCTTTCATAAGTAGAAATACAAAAGTCCTCAAGAAAATATAGCAAATCAAATCCTACAGCATATAAAAAGAATTGTATGCCACAACCAAGTGATATTTCAGGTATGTTAGGGTGGTTCAAAAATCACTTAATGTAATCCATAACATCAAAAGGCTAAAGAAGAAAAAAATCACATGATTACACTGATGGATGCAGAAAAACCAGTTGATAAAATCTGACCTCAATTCATGGTTAAAAACTCGCAGAGGGGCGCCTGGGTGGCTCGGTCAGTTAAGCGTCCGACTTCGGCTCAGGTCATGATTTCACGGTCTGTGAGTTCGAGCCCTGCGTCGGGCTCTGTGCTGAGAGCTCAGAGCCTGGAGCCTACTTCAGATTCTGTGTCTCCCTCTCTCTCTGCCCCTCCCCTGTTCATGCTCTGTCTCTCTCTGTCTCAAAAATAAATAAACGTTAAAAAAAACCAAAAAACTCGCAGAGACTAAGAATAGAGAGGCACTTCCTCAATTTGATAAAGAACATCTACAGAAACCCTACAGATAACACAATATTTAATGGTGAAAGATTAGAAGCTTTCACGTTAAGATAAAAAATGAGGCAAATATGATCTCTCTCACCACTCCTGTTCAACACTCTATTGGAAGTCTTAGCTAATGCAATAAACAAACAAACAAACAAAAAAGAATTCTGTTTGGGAAGGAAGAAATAAAACTGTCTTTGTTCCCAGATGACCTGACTGCCCATGTAGAAAATCTGAAAAATCAACAACACAAAAATATGAATAAGTGATTTACAATAAAGTACAGGATGCAAGATCAATATGTAAAAGTTAATCACTTTCTTATATACCAGCAATCAACAAGTGGAATTTGAAATTTAAAACATGGTATTATTTACATTTGCAGACAAACAAATGAAACAGTTAGTGATAAACCTAACAAAATATATACAAGATCCATATAAAGAAAACTACTAAACTGTGATAAAAGAACTCAAAGAAGAAGTAAATAACTAGAGAGATATTTCATGTTCATGGGTAGAAAGACTCAATATTGGTAAGATGCCAGTTCTCCCAACTTTATCTACAGATTCAATGCAATCTTAATAAAAACCCCAGAAAGTTATTTTGTAGATATCAACAAAATGACACTAAAGTTTGTGTGGAGACTCAAAAGACACAGAATGGCCAATGCAATATTGAAGGAGAAGAATAAAGTTGGCTGACTGATACCACTCATCTTCAAGATTTACTATATAGCTACAGTAATCGATAGAGTGTGGTATTAATGAAAAAATAGAAAAATAGATCAATGACACAGAAGAGAGAATCCAGAAAGAGACCCACATAAATAAAGATACTTGATCTTTGACAAAGAAGCAAAGGCAAGACAGTGGGGCAAAGTAGTCTCTTCAACAAATGATACTGGAAAAATTGGACATTCACATGTAAAAAAAATGAATCTACTCACAAACTGTACACCTCTCACAAAAAATGGCTCAAAATGGATAACCTTAATGTAAAATACAAAACTATAAAATTCCTAGAAGATAACATGGTAGAAAACCTAGGTGACTTTGGTTATGATGATAACTTTTTAGGTACAACACTAAAGGCACCATCCATGAAAGAAATAATCAATATGGGGTACCTGGATGGCTCAATTGGTTAAATGTCTGACTCTTGATTTTGGCTCAGCTTATGTCTCATGGTTCATGAGATCAAGCCCCTCTCCCTCTCCCTCTCTCTCTCTCTGCACCTCCCCTGCTCATGCTCTCTCTTTCTCTCTCAAAATAAATACACATTAAAAAAATACTCAGTAAGCTGGACTACATTAAAATGAAAAAAAAAAAGAAACTCTTCTGCTTTGCAAAGGCACTGTTAAGAGAATAAGAAGACGATCCACATAGTGGGGGAAAATGTTTACAAAAGACATATCCGATAAAGGGTTGATGTTTAAAATATACAAAGAACTCATAATAAGAAAACAACCCGATTAGTAAATGGGTAAAAGATATGAACTAACACCTCATCAGTGAACATACACTGATGTCAAATAAACATATGAAAAGATGCTCAACATTGTATATCATTAGCGAATTGCAAATTAAAAGAACGATCAGACTTCCAGGAAAGATGGCAGAGTAGGAAGATCCTAGACTTACCTCGTTCCATGGATACACCTAGATAACACCCACATGAATAAGAATAACCCAGAAAATGACCCAAAGACTGGAAAAACAGACTCTCCACTGCTACATGTAGAGAAGAGGCCACATAGAAGAGGGTAAGAAGGGCAGAGATGTGATCAGGAAGCAAACCATAGGATTGTCTGTGGGAGAGAAGGAGGTAATGAGTGCAGAGAGGGGAGAGGAGTAGACCCATGCGAGGCACCCCAGGCACAAGGGAACCTGCACGGGTAACATAAATCCCATTAACTTCTGGCTTTGATAACCTGAGAGGCCAAATTTATGAGTTCTTATGATCATTGTGGCTTAACACCTGGAACTTTAAGATCAATGGGCTTAGCTCTGGCAGAGCCAGACAGGGATATAAAACTGAGTCCCCATCCTTAAAAAGACAGCATAATAAACAACCTCACTGAGATATAGCATAGAAGCAGCAGTTTGAAAAACACCTGGGGTATATGAGAGGGAGATTTCTTTACTAATCTCATAGCATGTGCTGGAGGGCCAGGGATCTTTGGGAGACTTCTCCAAGAACAAAGGAGCTAGTGGGTGCCATTTCCATCCCTGTCCCCCAGCTTAGATAAACGGTTATCTATGGGAACCAGCACAGTACAAACACTCTCCACCTAGCTTGCTAAAAGCACACCCCACTCCCATTCCTTTCTGTGGAACTTCCTGCCCAGTTCAGCTCAGCCTCTGCAGGAGTTTTCCAGGGGGCTTCAGGTTCCCTTCTGCAGCAGACCAATGCAGACCTTGCTGGAACAGCATACCCTGCCCCCATGTTCTCTGCAGACCTGCCCCTTCCACTTGGTAGGAATATATCCAAAGTGGCACCATAAGTAAGACAGTGCAAGCAGCCAGGACAAGGGCCACACTACCCTAAAGTGACTCCTGCCATGGAGAGAGGGGAAGAAAACCACACATACCAGTCCAATTGTGGCCCAGCACTGGGGTGAGGGCAGACATCCTATATGACTACAGGCCCCACCCACCAATGACAGCTTCTCAGAGGATGACACAGGGAACGTGCCCTGTAGTTCAACGATACTGCAGCTCTGGCACACATCTGGTCTGACTCACCTCAAGCCCAAGGTAGCCCCAGACGGGACAACTAACAACACAGGAACCAAACTCTGCCCACAACATGCAAAGAGACCCACTGCAGATGACTAGACTGAAGGCAAATGTGGCTCAGCCACAACAGTAGGGTGCACACGAAACACAAAGCAGACATCCCTGAAGTGCCAGGTTCTGGTGAAGAGGGGACACTGTACTGCAGGGCACTAAAGGACCTCTTCTTCATAAGGCCACTACTTTCAAGAGCAGGCGATGTATATGACTTTTCTAACACATAGAAACAGACACAGAGAGTTAGACAAAATGAGGAGACAGAGGAATATGTCCCAAATGAAAGAACAGGACAAAATCATAATAAGAGACTTAACCAAAATGGATAGAAGTAATGTGCCTCATAGAGAGTTTTAAATAACGGTCATAAAGATACTTCCTGGACTTGAGAAAACAGTGGAGGACCTCAGTGAGACCCTGAGCTAAAAACCGTGAAAAAGAACCAGTCACAGGTGAAGAACTAAATAACTGAAATTAAAAATACACTAGAGGGAATAAATAGTAGACTAGAGGAAACAGAAATGGATCAGTGACCTGGTGGGCAGAATAATGGAAAGCAATCAAGCTCAATAGGAGAAAAAAAAATAAATGAAAATAGATTAAGGGAACTCAGGGACACCATTCAGATTATAGGGATCCCAGAGAGAAGAGAAACAAAAGGGGGAGAAAATTTATTTGAAGAAATAATAGATGAAAACTTCCCTAATTTGGGGAAGGAAACAGAATCTAGATCCAAGAGGCACAGAGAGCCCCCAACAAAAACAGTTCAAAGAGGTCCACACGTTGTAATCAAAATGGCAAAAAGTAGTGTTAAAGAAACTGCTAAAAGCAGAAAGAGAAAAGAAAATAGTTACACACACGGGAAATGCTATAAGGCTATCAACTGATTTTTTAGCAGAAACTTTACAGGCCAGAAGGGAGTGGAGGATACATTCAAAATGCTGAAAAAAAAAAAAAAACAACACTGCAACCAAGAGTATTCTATCCAGAAAAGCTATCATTCAGAATAGAAGGAGAAATAAAGAGTTTTCTAGGCAAACAAAAGTTAAAGGAATTCACTACCACTAAACCAACCTTACAAAAAGTGGTAAAGGGGACTCTGAGTGGAAAGGAAAGATCATAACCAAGAACAAGGAAAGTAGGACGCACAAAAACAGTAAAGTTACGAATAGCTATAAAAATCAGTTAAGGGATTCACAAAATAAAAGGATGAAAAGGATGACACCATACACCTAAAATAAGGAGAGAAGTAAATAATGGGTTCAAACTTAAGTGATCATCAACTTAATTATAGATTTATGCATAAGATATCATATATAAACCTCGTGCTGACTAAAAATCAAAACGCAGTAATAGATATGCAAAAAATAAAGAGAAAGGAATCCAAGTATATCACTAAAGAAAGCTATCAAACCATGATAGAAGACAGAAAGAGAAGAAAACAACAGAGAAGAACTACAAAAACAACCATAAAATAAGTAACAAAATAGCAATAAGTATATACCTATAAATAATTAGTTTGAATATAAATGGACTAAACAGTCCAATGAAGACATAGGGTGATAGAATGGATAAAAATGTAAGACCCATCTATATGCTGCCTACAAGAGACTCCTTTCAGACCTAATGACATGCAGGGTGAAAGTGAAGGGATGGAAAAACATTTAACATACAAATGGAAATGAAAAGAAAGTGAGGATATCAACATTAAATCATGCAAATTAGACTTTAAAACAAAGACTCTAACAGAGACAAAGAACACTGAATAGTCATAAAGGGAACAAACTAAGAATATATAATAAGTGCAAAAATTTATGCATCTAACATAAGAGAGTTAAATATATAAAGCAACTAATAACAAACATAAAGGGACTAATTGATAATAATACAATGATAGTAAGTGACTTTAACACCCCACATACATCAATGGATAGATCAGCTGAACCAAAAATCAATAAGGAAACAGTGGCTTTGAATGACACTTTAGACCAGATGGATATAATAGATATATTTGGAACATCCCATTCTAAAACAGCAGAATATACATTCTTTTCAAGTGCATTCTCCAGAGTAGATCACATGTTAGGCCACGAAGCAAATCTCAACAAATTCAAAAAAATTGAAGTCATATCAGGGCACCTGGGAGGCTCAGTTGGTTAAGCACCTGACTCTTGGTTTCGGCTCAGGTCATGATCTCATGGTTCATGGGTTTGAGCCCCACACTGGAGTCTGTGCTGATGGTGCAGAGCCTACTTGGGATTCTCTCTCTCTCCCTTTCTCTCTGCCCCTCCTCTGCTCATTCTCTCTCTCTCTCTTTCAAAATAAATAAACTTAAAGAAATTTTAAAAATTGAAGTCATACCATGAAATTTCTCAACCCACAACATTATGAAACTAGAAATCAACCACAAGAAGAAATGTGGAAAAGAACACAAATACATGAATGCTAAATAACACACTACTAAACAATGAATAGGTCAACCAAGAAATCAAAGAGGAAACAAAAAATACATGGATACAAATGAAAATAAAAACATGACAGTCCAAAATGTTTGAGATTAGGCAAAAGCTGTTCTAAGAAGCAAGTTTATAGAAATACAAGGCCTACATCAAAAAGCAAGAAAAAAATCTCAAATAAACCACCTAACCATACATCTAAAAGAGCTATAAAAAGGAGCTAAACAAATAAAACCTAAAACTGGTAGAAGGAAGGAAATAATAAAGACTGGAGCAGAAGTAAAGACAATAGAATCTAAAGAAAGAATAGAATAGACCAATGAAACCAGAAGCTGGTTCTTTGTAAAGATCAACAATTTGATAAATCATTAGCCAGACTCATCAAAAAAAAGAGGAACTCAAATAAACAAAATCAGAAATGAAAGAGGAGAAATAACCAACACCACAGAAATAAAAAGAATTGTGGGAGAGTATTATGAAAAATTATATGCCAACAAATTGAATGACCTAGAAGAAATGGATAAATTCCTAGAAATGTGTAACCCCCCAAATATGAGTCAGAAAGAAATAGAAAATTTTAACAGGCTGATTACCAGCAATTACATTGAATCACTAATCAAAAAATCCCAATAAAAACCAGTCCAGGACCAGATGACTTCAGAGATGAATTCTACCAAACGTTTAAAGAAAAGTTAATATCTATTCTTCTCAAAGTATTCCAAAAAGTAGTAGAGAAAGGAAACTTTCCAAATTCATTCTATGAGACCAGTATTACCCTGATGTGAAAACCAGGGAAAAACACCACAAAAAAAGAAAACTACAGGCCAATAGCTCTGATGAATATTGATGCAAAAATCCTTAACAAAATGTTAGCAAACTGAATCCAACAACACTTTAAAAAAATAATTCACCACGATCAATGAGATTTATTCCAGGAAGCAAGGATGGTTCAATATTCACATACCAAACAATGTGATACATTCTATTAACAAGAGAAAAGATAAAAACCATATGATCATTTCAATAGATGCAGAACAAGCATTTGACAAAGTACAACATTCATTCATGATAAAAACCCTCAGCAAAGTAGGTTTAGAGGGAACATACCTCAAACTAATAAAGGCCATATACAAAAGCCACACAGCTAACATTACACTCAATGGTGAAAAACCAAGAGCTTTTCCCTTAATATCTGGCATAAGACAAGGATGTCCACTCCCACCCCTTTTATTTAACCTAGTACTGGAACTCCTAGCCACAGGAAAGAGAAATAAAAGGCATCCAAATTTGTAAGGAAGAAGTAAAACTTTCACTATTTGCAGATGACATGATACAAATACAGAAAACCCTGAAGACTCCACCAAAATACTACTAGAACTGACAAATTCAGTAAGGTCACAGGATATAAAATTGATACATAGATCTGTTGCATTTCTACACACTAATCATGAATTCACAGAAACAGAAATTAACAAAACAGTACCATTTACAATAGCACACACCCAAAAAATCAATGTGTAAATTTAACCAAGAAGCTGAAAGATCTGTACTCTGAAAAGTATAAATCATTGATGAGAGAAATTTAAGATGACACAAAGAAATGGAAATATATTCCATGCTCACGGATTCAGGGAACAAATATTATTACAAGAGACATACTACACAAAGCAATTTATAGATTCGATACAATCAAAATCAAAATACCAACAGCATTTTTCACAGAACTAGAACAAATAATCCTAAAATGTGTATGGAACCACAAAAGATCCCGAATAGCCAAAGCAATTTTGAAAAAGAATAACAAAATTGTAGGTATCACAATCTCAGATTTCAAGATACACTATAAAGCTATAATAATTTTTTTTTAATGTTTATTTAATTCTGGGAGAGAAAGAGAGAAAGAGCATGAGCTGGGGAGGGGCAGGAGACACAGAACTGGAAGCAGGCTCGAGGCTCTGAGCTGTCAGCACGGAGCCCAACGTGGGGCTCAAACTCACAAACCGTGAAATTATTACCTGAGCCAAAGTCAGAGGCTTAACCAACTGACCACCCAGGAGCCTCTACTATAAAGTGATAATAACCAGAACAGCATGGTGCTGGCACAAAACCAGCCACATAGGTCAATGAACAGAATAAAGAGCCCAGAAATAAACCCGTGATTATTTTGTGAGTTAATATATGACAAATGAGGCAAGAATATGCAATGGGAAAAAGAAAGTCTCTTCAACAAATGGTGTTGGGAAAACCGGTCAGCTACATGCAAAAGGTTGATACTGGACCACCTGCTTACACTATACAAAAAAAGACAAACTCAAAATGAATTAAAGACCTAAATGTGAGACCGGAAACCATGAAAATCCTAGAAGAGAGCACAGGCAGTAATGTTTCTGACATTGGCTGTAGCAACATTTTTCTAGGTATTTCTCCCGAGGCAAGAGAAACAAAAGCAAAAATAAACTAGTGGGACTACATCAAAATAAAAAGCTTATGCACAGCAAAGGAAATAATAAAAACAAAAACCTAAATGACAACCTATGGAATCAAAAAAGATATGTGTAAATGACATATTCGATGAAGGTTTAGTACCCAAAATACATAAAGAGCTTATACAACTCAACACCAAAAAACCAAATAATCCAGTTAAAAAATGGATGGACGATATGAACAGACATTTCGTGAAAGACACACAGATGGTCAACAGACCCATGAAGAGATGCTCAACATCAGTCATCATCAAGGAAATGCATATGAAAATCACAATGAGATACCCACAGCTGTCAGAATGGCTAAAAGTAACAACCTAAGAAACAAAAAGTGTTAGGGAGGATGGGGAGCAAACAGAACACTTGTGCACACTTGGTGGGAATATAAACTGGTGTAGCCACTGTGGAAGATAGTATGGAGTTTCCACAAAAAATTAACAAAATTATGATATGATCCAGTAATTCCATTACTGAATATTTACCCAAAGAATATTAAAAAACACTAATTCAAAAAGATGTATACATCCCTATCTTTATTGCAGCATTATTTATAATAGCCAAATTATGGAAACAGCCCAAGTGTCCAAGTGTCCAATGATAGATGAATGGATAAAGAAGAGGATATATATATTTCATACATATATGTGAAATTTAAGAAACAAACAAAAAAATCCCCAAAAAAACAAAGAAGCAAGAGGTGAAAAACAAACTTTTAACTATAGAGAACACACTGATGGTTGCCAGAGGGAAGGTGGGTGGGGGAATGGGGGAAATAGGTGAAAGAGATTATAAAGTGCACTTATGATGATGAGCACTGATTAATGCATGAAATTGTTCAATTGCTATATTGTACACCATAAACTAATATAACACTGTATGTTAATTACACTGGAATTAAAAGAAAAGAAAAATGAGATATCACTATATATGTAATAGAATGACCAAAATTCAAAACACTAACAACACAAAATGCTGGCGAGCATATAGAGCAATAGGACTTCTCATTCACTGTTAGTGGGGATGTAAGTGACAGAGGCAACGTGGAAAGACAGTTTGTCAGTTTCTCATAAAACTTAACATACTCTTGCCAAATCATCCAGCAATTAGCTTTCCAAGGGTTTGAAGACTTATGTCCACACAAAAACCTACATACAGATGTTTACAGCAGCTTTATTCATAATTGCCAAAACTTGAAAGCAACCGAGATGCCCTTCAATAGATGAATGGATTAATAAACTGTGGGGCATCCAGACAATGGAATATTATTCAGAGCTAACAGGAAATGAGTCATCAATTCATGAAAAGATATGGAGGAAACTTAAATGCACAGTATTATGTGAAAGAAGGCAGTCTGAAAAGGCTACGTACTATGTGATATCCACTATATGGCATTCTGGAAAAGACAAAACTATGGAGAAAATAAAAGGACGAGTGGTTGCCAGAGGATAGGGAGATGGAGGGATGAATAGGCAAAGTGTGGGGGATGGTTTTGCCAGTGAAACCACCCCCACGATATTGCAACGGTGGATACATGTCATTTAACATCTGTTAAAAACCACAGAGTGTTTAACACTGAGAGTTAACCCTAATGTAAACGACTGACTTTGGGTGATAATGATGTGTCAGTGTAGGTTTACTGATTGAAACAAATGTACGGCCCTGATGTGGGATACATATAGTGAAGGAAGCTGTGGGTATGTGGGGGCAGGCGGCATAAAGGAAATTTCTGCAGCTTCCACTCAATTTTGCCATGAACCGAAAACGGCTCTAAAAATATATTTAAAAAACAAGAACAGGCCAACATCCAATGGAATAAAATTCTAAAGGAGTTCTTTTGCTTTGACTTTAGCAGGAAAGATGAGGTAAGGTTGTCAGTTAGTGCACATAAACTGTAAACACACTAAGAATTCTTGCTGCTTCAAAATAACTCATCATTGACTTTATCTGTTAATACAAGACTACTGACGAAATGTTAATGGTTATCTGCATGATTAGTTTATACTCTCCTTGTTCAGCAAAAGGCAAGAGAAGAAATAACTATATTGCAACATGAAAGCAATTTACCACCTTAATTTACTTTAAACAAAAGGTTCAGATCAAAATGTGTTCAATCTTGACAGATACCATATGCTTGAAAATGCTCACTGAAAAGAAAACCTGGTTGCAAGAATGATAATGCATATGAATGGCAGCCAATAAATATTTCAATGAAATTTTTTATTCTGCACAGTTGGGTATTGGATGATTCAGGTCCTTGAGAGGGAGTGCTCACCTAATTGGATATCCTTATTTTGAGATAAGTACATCAGGGTCAAAAACAGCAGAGTGATTTAGCCAGAGATGGAACAAGAACTACAACTCAAGTTAGTTTGATGTCCAGTCTCAACTACATTTTCAAAGCCATAGTTCTAGGCACAGTATTGTCCTAGTATCTAATGAGTGGTAGGAACTCGATAAACACTTCCTGGAGAAATGTTGGCCGAGTTGGAAGAGTGTGAATTCATCAATTTATCTGTAGACCTGTCCAGGCAAAAGATGCATTGACCAGGTGATAAATCAGAATATACTAGAGTCTGCCCACCATCACTTGGTGAAAAAAGCTCTTTTAAAGTGGTTTATCTCGGGGCACCTGTGTGGCTCAGTCGGTTAAGCGTCCTACTTCGGCTCAGGTCATGATCTCACAGTTCGTGAGTTCGAGCCCCGCGTCAGGCTCTGTGCTGACAGCTCGGAGCCTGGAGCCTGCTTCACATTCTGGGTCTCCCTCTCTCTCTGCCCCTTCCCTGCTCATGCTGTGTCTCTCTCTGTCTCAAAAATAAATAAACATTAAAATATTTTTAAAAAAGTGGTTTATCTCCTTTCCTCAATAAGTCTACAATAACCTCACTTTTAGGTCAGCAGATGCTGCGATTAGCCGGCCACCCACCTCCTGTTCTCTCATTATGTCTCAGCTGAATTATTTCAATATCATTCTAAATTAGCTCTCATCTTTTAGTCTTATCCCATTTTATTCCATTCTGCACGTGCCTCTGAAGTTGTTTCTACAAACCACAAGGCTTGTGACACCATGCCCTTTGCCTAAAGTCTATTGCTCACAGGCTAAAGTCCAAGATGTTTAGCATGAGGTACAGGGTACCTTACAATTGAACCATGGCTCACCTTTTCAACCTGTTCTTCCTCTCCTCTCCATGCTTCCATTTAAATGCTTTGTAATTTCCAGCTGCTCTGTTGCTCAGGTCCAAAAGCTGGGAGCATCCACAACTCTCTGGTTTCTCTTATATTTCATATATAACCCATCAGCTTTCTCACTGTCAAGCTAATAATATCTTGTGAATGTATGCTCTACTGAGATACCCCTCCAGTTTTCCCCGCTCATGCTGTCTGTTGGAGAATGAAGTTTGGATATTTTCTCCTCCCGCCCCCCCCAATAACAAGATATAACAAAACAGAAACAAAAACAGCAAAAACAAAATATAAGCAAAATCAAACCATGTCTAGCCACATATATGGATAACCATCCATACGGTCGAATTCACTGTAATTATCTCTTGTATAATTTCCTGGAAAATTTGTAACTGGTTTCCCTGTTGTCTACGTATCATAGATGGTGATTCTCTTAAAATCTATCTGCTGCTCAAGCCCTCCAATGGCTTCCAATTCACTTAGAACAAAATTCAGAGTCCTTACAATGGCCCTAGATTTCCTGCTATTTTTCCTCTAGTTCACTCTGCTTCAGCCACGTTAGTGCTGTATTTTCCTCCCATGTCAGGACCTTTGCACATGCTACCCCCTCTTCCTGAACATGTTTCCCCAGCCATTCATATGACTAACTCCTTACTTCCTTCTTGTTTCACCTTAAATGCCTCCTTGTTAATGAGGCCTTACCTATACAATTTATACCAAATAATACCTCTCTCCTTATCCATGAACATTCTTACCCTGCTTCATTTTTTTCCCTACTGTATTCATCAGTATCAGGTGTGATTTATATCCTGCCAGGCTTTCACACCAAAATATGAATTTTTAAAAAAATGTTTAGTTATTCATTTTTGTGAGAGAGAGAAGGAGAGAGAGAACGAGTGGGTGAGGGGCAGAGAGAGATGGGGATAGAGGATCCAAAGCGGGCTCCGAGCTGACAGCAGAGACCCCCATGTGGGACTCAGACTCACAAACCATGAGATCATGACCTGAGCCAAAGTCAGATGCTTAACCTACTGAGCCATCCAGGTGCCCCAAAATATCAATTTCTTGAGAGAGGGCAGTGCCTTTGTCTGCCTTGTGTATTTCCTCATTTTTAATTCCAGAACACTTCCTGGCACAGAGTAGGGGCTCAGTAAAGGATTTCTTGCATGAATTGAAGTGACTTGGAGTATAGGACAGTTTGGCTTCTTTCCCAATGTTAAAGAATTATGTTCAGCTTCTTTTTGGTCACTATCTGGTCAACATTTTGCTCTAAGTCATTGGATGTCTGCACTGGAACCCTATACAGGTATTTGTATTTCTACTAATACTAATACTCTATGTATGGCATTTGTAGAATGCTATATTTTCTTTACAGTCATTTAATTTTTATTATTTTACTTGGCCTTCATAACACAGTATGGAAGGCATCATATCTCCATTTCTTTAAAAAAATTTTTTTAAAAATGTTTATTTATTTTTAGAGAAAGAGACAGAGTGCAATTGGAGGAGGGGCAGAGAGAGAGGGAGACACAAAATCTGAAGCAGCCTCTAGGCTCTGAGCTGTCAGCACAGAGCCTGATGCAGAGCTTGAACTCACGAACTGTGAGATCATGACCTGAGCCGACCTCAGAGGCTTAACCCACTGAGCCAACCAGGTGCCCCTCTATTTCTTTTTAAGTTAGGAAATCTGATACTTTACCAAGAAGTAAAGTTTCAATACTTTAAAGATAATACTACCTTTACAGAGCATATGGATTCGACCAAGACCTTAAGTTAGTCTGGAAAAAGGAAAGACTTAGATAATATAAAGACATTTGACATTTCAAGGGCAGTCTATGTAAGGATACACTTAATTGCAACAAAGAGAGTGAGATACATGTTTGTAACCATCAGATCCACCCAAAAATGGAACAAGCCACCTGAGGAATGACATCACTAGAAATGGAACAGCAAAAACTGGACTATTGGCCTCAGGACAGACTTGTCACAGACCAGGTGCCAGACAGGAAACCTCAGGTATTCTTTAAACCAAAACATGAATCCAAAACATACACCACATTTCCTGCTCCAAAGAATATTTTAAATCCTTAAGTGACGAAAAAGAAGAAGAAGAAGAAGAAGAAGAACAACAACAACAACAACAACAACAACTACCACCACCACCACAACAACAACTATGGTAAATAAGGGTGAAATGAGTCACTGCACAACTCTTTTCCGTGCATCAGGCAGACTGTAAGAAGAAACCGCGGTACAAGTTACAAGGGAAGAGCTTGGGATCTTCACAATGAGACCAAAGAAAGAACAAAGAATATCAGCCGGGGAGACAGCAACTGCCCCAGCATCAGGAGAACAAATTGCAAAACCTTCCTTGCAACACTTGATGCAAAATCCCAATTCTGCGCTTAATCTCACACCAGCTGCCCAGGGTGAGCTCCAGGAGAATTTGTTGTTGAGCACGGAGGAAACCTGTGACAGGAGGTCAGATGCTGTTAGGAGATGGCGTTTCACATCCTGGGGATTGAGCTGTTGTTTGCGAGGGGTTTTGACAGAAACAGCTATTTCTTTCCTGGCTGACCTGACACCAAGTGTGTGGGCCAGCAATTCTGAACAGATAAACAAGGGTCCCAGCCCAAGGTGCTCTCCCGGGAGCTGGCTCGCCAAACCACTATCTCTCACGTGAACTGTAAGGTTTCAGGTAAATAAAATACCAAAGTGCTGCTGACATTCAACTCATTGTATTTAAGTGGTACTTGAAGCCAAGATCTGGGGTAAGGGAGAGGGACTGAAATAGAACACTTAACAAAACGGCACACGATGGGGCGCCTGGGTGGCTCAGTCGGTTGGGCGTCCGATTTCGGCTCAGGTCATGATCTCGCAGTTCGTGGGTTCAAGCCCCGCGTCAGGCTCTGTGCTGATGGCTCAGAGCCTGGAGCCTGCTTCGGATTCTGTGTCTCCCTCTCTCTCTGGCCTTCCCCTGTTCATGCTCTGTCTCTCTCTGTCTCAAAAATAAATAAATGTTAAAAAAGAAAATTAAAAAAAAAAACAAAATGGCACACAAAAAGATAAACTTTTCCTTTTGTTGAGTTTCCATTACATTTTAAAATTTAAAAAAATCATATACAATGTTATGTTAATTATTTAAAGGAAACCATGAGAGCAGTTGTCATGACTATACAAAAGGAAAATTGATCTATTTCCAGGGTCTTTTGTGTGTGTGTGTGTGTGTGTGTGTGTGTGTACATTAAAAATATATATATTTATTTATTTTGAGAGAGAGCAAGCCAGCACGGAAGGGGGAGGGACGGTGAGAGAGGGAGAGAGAATCCCAAACCGGTTCTGCGCTGTCTGCACGGAGCCTGACAGGGACTGGATCTCGTGAACTGTGAGGTTATGGCCTGAGCTGAAATCAAGGGTCTGACGCTTAACCGGCTGAGCCACCAAGCACCCTCTCCCAGGGTCTTTTATGAAGGAACTCAAGAGTCAACAAATTCCTATCGGGATTGGTTGAGGAAAAACCGTGAACAAGAAACTTGAGGAACGTAAGCTTTGGTTGGAAGAACGCTCCGTTGTCCCTTTTTATTGTCACACAACTCGAATTTGTTGTGGCTGTTGTTCGATTTTCTTTTGGAAAAATCTCTTGGCCTCCTGTCTGATTACATTGCACTCTTTCTTAAGGGCCTCTGCTGGGTCCTACTTGGATTCTGGAAGAAGCTCAGACCGCTGGGTGTTGTGGAAAGCCCTCCCCACCCTGCTGCACCTCGGCGGTGTCTGGGTACCAGCAGCTTCCCAGTCTACATGCCCCACAGCACAAGCCACTGTCTCCTGAACCCGCCCGGGCCACTTTGGCTCTCTGCCTGGGCTCATTTGCACTGTGCCTAGAACGCTCTCCTTCCCCTCCAGCCAGTGAGCCCCTTCCCATTTTCAACCCTGGGGGTGTTGGCAGTGGGGCCATGACCCTTCCTGGAGTCTTCCCCAGATCCCCGGGTGGAACGGTTTTTCTCTCCGTGCACCAAGGGATTTTTCATTTTTACCATGTTAGGCTGTTACGGTCGATGCACGTATTTATGGCACGTGTTGGATTATTCATTAAAACGAATAATGTTTTGTTCATCCTGACAGTCTTATGGATGATGCAGTTTACCAGGGCACTTCTGGAGCCAGGTTGCCCGCCCCTTTCTACAAGCTGTGCTACCTCCTGGTGGGTAAACTTGGCCATATTACCTTTCACAGAAAGGGTCTGGGATGAGGCCTGGTTTGTGCACTCAACATGTTTTGGCTATTATTGTTACCTTTATATGCCCAGGGTTGGGCAAGTTCCTGATACTTAATAATCATAAGAGCGAAGAGAAGCGGAATATGTCACCCCAAAATAGGCCTCTTCGGCATAAGGATTATTTTGAGAAACAGCAGACATGGGAAAACCTCTGAAAAACAGAAAAGTTCCCTTTTGCAAGGGGAATCAAATCTCCACTTGTAAGGGCGTCTTCTCTCTGCACCAGGAAGACAAGGTGACTCTAAGTCACAAGAGAATCTTATCAATGAAAAAGGCACCAACTTTATATAACAAACCTCACCCTCGGTTACGGTGTTTTTTCCCTGTAACTTCCCCCAAACTGGCCTTCCAGACCCTTCCTTCGTCTTCAGCCGAAGATGGTATTTAAACTAATGGTTCAGAGTATACACAAGGCATACATGTTAATACACTGCATGTTTTTCTCTTGTTAATCTGTGTTTTATTACAGAGGTCTCAGCCAAGAACTCACAAGGCTAGAAGTAAAATGATTTTTCTTCACCTACAACAGCAAACCCTAAACACGTGTGAGGCACTAGTCTCAAGTACCTTTCGCACAGCATCTCACTAGTTCACACATCCAAGGCCAAGACTTGCCTGAGGCTAGCAAGGCACCTAGGACACAAAGCTTAACTCTCTGGGTTGGGGAGTGCCCTCTGCTGACCTTGCATTTGCATGGCCCGGAGAACGAGGGCCTTCTTCAATTAGTTACAGGTTTCTTGAGACAAAGTTCACACACTATACAGTTCAGCGGCTTTTAGTATCTTCACAGGGTTGTGCAACCATCACAACCAACCACAGAACATTCTCACCAGCCCCCAAAACCCATACCCATTATCAGTCACTCTTCGTTTCCTCACAGACTCCCAAGCTCTAGGCAACCGCTAATCTTCTTTCTCCCTCTGTAGATTTGCCTGTTTCAGACATTTTATATAAATAGCATCAGACAATATGTGGTCCTTTGTGACCGGCCTCTTTCACTTGCCACAGTGTTTGCCAGGCTCATCTCCCGTAGTATCCATCACTACTTTATTCTATTTATTGCTGGGTGACATTCGGTTATATGGAATACCACATTTCATTTATCCATTCATCAGTTGATGGACGTTTCGGTTGTTTCTTTTCTTTTTCTTTTTTTCTTTTTTTCCTACTATAAATAATGCTGTTATGAACACCTGTGTGGATTCCTCTTGGGTATATACCTGGGGGTGGAGTTGCTGGGAAATTGTAGCTCTATATTTAACGTTTTGAGAAACTGCTAGACTCTTTTCCAAAGCAGCGACACCATTTTAACCTTCCCACCAGCAATTTTCCAAATTCTATGTATCCTCACCATGCTTGTTATTTTCTTTTCTTTTTCTTTCTTTCTTTCTTTCTTTCTTTCTTTCTTTCTTTCTTTCTTTCTTTC
>NC_064808.1:103231488-103262951 GCF_023721935.1 Panthera uncia
TTCTTTCTTTCTTTCTTTCTTTCTTTCTTTCTTTCTTTCTTTCTTTCCTTTTCCTCTTCTTCTTTCTTCTTCCTCTTCCTCTTCTCCTTCTCCTTCTCCTTCTCCTTCTCCTTCTCCTTCTCCTTCTTCTTTTCTTTTTTTGTTAGAGTCACCCTGGTCGGTGTGAAGTGATATCTCATTGTGGTTTTGACTTGCATTTCCCTAATGGCAAATGATACTGAGAATTTCTTTAGGTGATTGTTGACCATTTGTGTATCTTCTTTGGAGAAATGTCTACTCAGATCTTTTGCCTTTTTTGTTAGTCTTTGGCTTTATTGAGGTATAATTGACAAAGTTATATTTAAATTGTACATCATGGTTGCACATATGTGTATAAATGTACATATTGTGAAAGAATTCACCTCATTTAGTTAATTAACACATCCATTACCTCATGTATTTATCTTTTCCCCTCCCATTACTTTTAATTAGGTTATTTGTCTTTTTATTATTGAATTGTAAGAGATATTTATATATTCTGGATACAAGTCCTATCAGACATGATTTGCGAATGTTTCCTCCCATTTTACAGGTATCTTTTTATTTTTTATAGTGCTCTTCAAAGCACAAAACTTTTGAATTTTAATTCAGTCTAGTTTATTTTTTCTCGTGTGACTTGTGCTTTTGGTGTCCTATCCAAGAAGGCTTTGCTTTGCTCAAGGTCATGAAGATGCATTCTTACTTTTCCTTCTAGGAATTTCATAGCTTTAGTTCCTGAATTTAGGTGTATGACCCAAGGGAGTTCATTCCTATGCGACCTCCTTAAATTCTATATTCAGATGACTCACTTGTTCCACCCTAGAACTGCCCTGCTCTCAACAACTCCCTGAAGCAAAGAGTAATATTATTAAAGCTAGGCTAAAGAGTTTGGCCCATGTCACACAGTGAGTGGCAGAGATACAGTTTGTACCCAGCTCAGTGTTGCAGCTCTTACAATGCTGTACTAACGGTTTCCTGGTTATACCGATAGGTTCTTGAATGAATATATACCTGACAAAAAGCTAAATTCTAATTTGTGATATATTCATCATTCATTTGGTAAGTAACAAAAATTCAACGGAGTACCTCTGAAGATCTAATTGCTTTGTTAAGCAATTCGTGAATCGGGCAGCATCCCATCTGGCAAATGGAAAGGAAAGCCATCAAGCTGAAGAAAAGAAAAGGTTTTTTAAAGGTAAAGAGGGAGTGGTAAAAAAGAAAATTATTAGGGAAGGATGTATTGTTTTAGGCAAGGTCATCCATCCTCCTAAGGGGAATAGAAGGAGTCTATCAATCGGTAAGTTTCCCAGTGATGACAAGGAAAGTTCAGGTTGACCTGTTAAAGGTTACCTTCCTGGGGTGGTGGGAGGGAGGCAGGGTGAAACTGCCCTTAGGTTGGGTGTTGAGTCTTGTTTTGCTGATGTGAGACTCTTAACATTAGTGACTCCATTTTGGGCTTGTGGTTTTCATTTTAACATACCTACAGAACTGTGAAAAACATCCTTAGCTGCTATTTCCTCAGTCTAAGCAGAAATGGAAACCATTAAACAGTAAAACCTAGGGGGCTACATTCAAGAGTTCGTGCTTCATAATGTGATGCTGTAAGGAACTTAGAGCTGGTTTATTCTCCAACTCCAAAAATATCTATGGACATACTGTGTGGCAGGTACTGGGCATGGTGCTGGTCAATGAGAGAGACTGAAGGAGAGAGACCAACCAAACCTGGTCACTGCCTCTGACACAGCATTTCTTGAAGTGCACCATGGGTCTGCTGAGGTTGTAAATCTATCAGACATAAAAATAGCTTGAATTACAGACAGAGAGTAGAGGAGAACTCTGTGTTGCCCAGATTTTATTTGGGGGTGAGGATTAGCCATGCCGGTGCCACAAGAGAGGGGAGAAAGGACACTTGAAGATTATGAGAATTATAGTTTAACAAATTCCACATTGTGTATCTGTTGTATAGACTCAGTAATGTTGGATTTTACCTTTTTGTTGTCAAGATACTGGGGTATCATGTTTCAAGAAAAATGTATAAAAAGAAATCCATCCTTAGACATAGCCTAGTCGAGTCTTACAAACAACCCAGTATACAGAGACCAAACTCTTGGAAAAAAAAAAAAATGGATGTTCAGTTGTGAAGGAAAGAGAAAAACAAATTCCTGGCACACCACAGGTATTTAGCAAATATTTCTTAAATAAATGTATGTTCTCTTGCATGCAAGTTCTCAGAAAGTATGCAAGTCAGTTACCTTTCCTAAGGAAGTTGCTTGATCTAGAACAGTGAAAAATTGTTGCCTGGATGTGGTCTGAGAACCCTTGGTCATCTTTTTCTGCTGTCTGTCTGTTCCTAGATTGCATGCCTACCTCCTCCCTTCTTTGGGGGACTGTACCCTCTAGAACAGCAGTTCCATTAGATTTCAAGACTCTTATACTCTTGAAAATTACTAAGGCCTCCCAAAGAGCTTTTGTTTAAGTGAGTGACATCTATGAATTTTTATGTCTTAGAAATAAAAAGTGAGAAACTTAAAAATATTCACTCACTCATTTCAACCTAGTACATGTTCACATAAATATAATACATAAAAAGTAGCGACAAGGGTGTCATGGGTCACACTTTGGCAGATCTCTTTAACATCTGCTTGAATAAAAGACAGCTGGATCCTCTCCTGCATTCCGTCTGTTGTAACGTCGAATGTCATGGAGCTTCAGGAAACCCTGCTCTGCACTAGTGACAGAGTAAGAGCAAAACACAAGTAACATCTCAGTGCTGTAATGAAAATAGTTTGCATTTCAAACTGATAAGGACTTAGAAAACCCCAGGTGTCTCTGAATCATACCTCGAGAACCACTGCTCTAGTAATTTCTATTTAAAAAATTTTTTTTAATGTTTATTTATTTTTGAGAGAGAGAGAGAGAGACAGAATGCAAATGGCGGAGGGGCAGAGAGAGACGGAGACACAGAATCTGAGGCAGGTTCCAGGCTCTGAGCTGTCAGCACAGAGCCGGATGCAGGACTCGAACTCACCAATTGTGAGATCATGACCTGAACCGAAGTCTGACACTTAACTGATTGAGCTTAACCCTTCTAAGTAACTTCTTGAAAAATGGTAAAAGTAAAATTTCTGAAGACTTGCAAGTTTACCAAGTTGTTTTCCTGCTTGGCCTTGATTGAGTATTTAGGTAAATATAAAATTCTAGGTTGCTGCTTTTTGCCTCAAGGGTCATTGGCATGTTTGGTGACATTCCACACGGCCCATTATTTGTCGCTCGAAGCTTTTAGGATTCTCTCCTTGTTTCTAGTTGTCATTGAGCTTGTAGGTTCTTTCCATCTTCAAAGTTGTGTCTTCTTTCTGTGAAAATTTCTTGCATTAATAACTTGATCTCTTGGTCAGAGCCTCCAACCTTCTTGCATTTTCTCTATTTTCTATTTCTTGCTGTTGTTATTATTTTACTTTCTGTGAGATTTCCTCAGTGTTATATTCCAGCTCCTCTGTTTTCACTTTAGGTATTGTATTCTTTAATTTCCAGGACTACTATTACTTAAATTAATTACCTTAATTAATTTTTCCCCCTTGCTGTCTGCCTTATGTCTTTCTCGGAGCTCCTTTGGTAAAAATACTGTTTGTAGAGGCTCTCCTCAAATGGGTGGTGATCCCTGACTGCCCGCTTTCAGAGGGGATATTAAACCACTGGACGGCAGGGCGGTGGGTCTCACTGGGGGTGATGAGCAAAGAACTGAGCTGTTTCACTGGGAGATCTGCACCTGTCAGCATCGGTGGACCTTCTCTCTTGACTGGTAGGAGAGAATCCTCCCACGTCTCCCCCGGAGGGTACAAACCTGTCTGCCAGCATCCTGAGAGAAAAGCAGAGAATGAAACTCCCCCCTGGAATCTTGGTTTTCACCCCCACCTTCAGCCACATTTGCCTTTGTGGACCAGAGCCTCCCTCTTTCAAGCTGTCCCCAGGGTCAACAGCCTGCCTTCTGCCGGAGGTGGGGAGGGGAAGTCATGTGACTCTATGAACTGGGGCCGGGGGAGTGGGGGGAGTTGATGTTGTCTGCCCCAGACTTGTCATCATTTTTCCTGTTTCCAGTCCCAATTTCTGCCTTCTCAGGGTCCTGTAGCTTTTTGTCTTGCCCTCTACAAGCCCTTGGGTTTCAGCTTCCTCTACTTTGCTGTCAGCTACCATTCCTTTCACAATTCCAGTCTTCCAAAATGCTGTTGACACGCCTGAGATCTCATCTCTCTTGGTGTACGTGAGAGTGTGAACTTTAAAAGAATCCCCTTCCAGAAAGGGGAACACATACGTGTGTGTTCCATCTACTGCATTTACCTGGAAGTCAGCTGCAAGTCTATTCATGCTGTAAAAATGATATAAATAAATCTGTTCATAGACTTCATCGTTTTTCCCATGGACCTTTGTCCTTATACTTCAATCAGAATCCTTATTAACTGTATCTTAGACCTCCAGCATTTTTTCTGGCCATAATCTGTTGACAAAATTTTGAATGACTACATAACAAAAATCAAAGTCCTTCGTTACATTTTTCATGAAGTACAAAACAGTTGATAAATTTGTCTCTCACTTTATGGAATTTATATTTTCCACAGTAAGGTATAAGATGGATTTTCTGGAAAGTTTAATAATCTCTGAGGACATGGAAGAAGAGATTCAAGGTATGAGTCATAGGCTAGGAGTCACATGGACGGTTAAGACATTAAGTATTGCAGCTTAGAGGGTTTGTGGAAAAGCAGAGAGGCATGTTGTTTTGTAGACAAAAAAAAGAAACAGAGGAAAGGTTAAATAACTTGGCAAAAAAATCATACTTTTGAGTTGATGGGGCTTGGATTTAAAACCTTTGTTTTCAAATATCTAGTTTTCTGCCTTTTTTTCTTGACCCAGATAAACATTCTGCTTCTATGCCTACTTGAGGAGCCCCAGTGGGAAGGCCCTAGAAGGTTTCAACAGAATTTATTGCACATACCTGGCCAAGATACAAAAATTCCAGGCCTTTAACCAAGAATTGCTTACGTTTCTTAAATAGCTACTGTAAGTCATCCGAGAGAAGTCATTTTTCATCACGGGCACACAGTTCTACTGTAAAACAGATGACCATTTTTGTGAGTACTTTTTCTAAAATCCTGAACTGACCAATTAGTACATAAATGCATGTAGCTCTTAAATCTATCTTTACAGGAGTGAATAGAGCCCTCTATATCTCAGCAGGTTAAGTCTGGAATTAAACTTGAGCTAATCCTCTTGAGACCAGGTCTGTGCAGAATATATTATTTATGGTTTTCTTCCCTTGGCCTTCCCTATGCTGCCTTTTAAAGAATTCATACGAGGAGTTTCAGGATGAGAGGGACTATAGAAATGCACAGTAGCTATCAGTCCTAGAAAAAAAAAATATGGATCCGTTTCTGAGTGCCCTACCTTGGATCAACCAGATGTCATGCCTTTTGGTGTCCAGATTTCCTTGATTCTTACAACTTTTCCTACTGATTTCATACCTTCTATCTCTCTCATAAAAATTAGTTAAAGCCTATTTTACTTAATATTCTTCCTATAGTTTCTTGTGTTTTCTCTCAACCTACATTTCGTATTTAGAAAATAATGCTCATTTCATACCTTTTTCTCCTGCTGCCCGAGTAGCTCCAAAATCCCCTGTTCCTCCAATAATCCTTCTTTATCTACCAACTCTCTGTGGAAAAGTTAAACTTTTCTTTAATTATTTTATTAGTGCGTGACTAATAAATCTTCCCTAGAGCAGGACTGCTCCCGTTGTTTTTGTCATTTTTCACAATAAAGTCTTAGAAGGCATCACATACTTCATTTAAATCTGTTTTTAAGGCTTCTGTTGGATCTGAACAAATGGTTCTAGTTTTGCTCCAGAGGTAGGAGTTCCCACCGGCACGCTCAGTTTTGCTCGTAGAGTGGGACTCAATGTTGAGTCACCCAGCTACTAGTCTGACTTTAAGGGGGCATTTCGGTCCTGGTGGTTGGGTTCCTCTATTGTTCCCAAGTCTTAATTCCTCTTCCCTGTGCCTGAATCCTGATATTTGTAACTGTCCTTAAAATCCTTGTTTTTAAGGGGCTCCTGGGTGGCTCAAACGGTTAAGCGACTGACTTCTGGCTCAGGTCATGATCTCATGGTTCGTGGGTTCAAGACCCGCATTGGGTTCTGTGCTGATAGCTCAGAGCCTGGAGTCTGCTTCAGATTCTCTGTCTCCCTCTCTCTGCCCCTCCCCCACTTGCACTCTGCCTCTCTCTCTCTCTCAAAAATAGGTAACATTAAAAAACAATCCTTGTCCTTAAAATCCATTCTGTCTCAAGTGCTCTAAGACATATTCCTGGCATTCTCCCCTAATCCTTATCTATCCAGTAGTGATTTCTGTCTAGTACCCCAGTGTCCTCCCAGACTGACACCCTGCCATGTTTTCTGTCAGGTCACCTCCTAGGAATGGAGCTGGGTGCCTGGGTCCTGACTCCAGCTCCCCCTCAGGATGAATGCCCCTGTACCCATCCCACACATCCAATTCTGATGCTGCACATGCTGGGAGCTCCATTATTCTGTTGCAAATATTTCTTTCTGTAGCTTGAAATTTTGTTAAAAATGTTGCTATATCTCTTGAATCCTGCACATAGCTCAGAAAAGGAAGGAGAGGTAGAAATGAACGTGGAAAGGAAGAAAATGAACCTTTATTGTGTACCTTTTTTTGGACCCTTTGGCATCATGGGCACGTGCCATTAATGAACTCTTTTGTTCCCACAAGAATTCTGTGAAATAGCTTTGTTTCCATCTTACAGGTAAAAGAAAAATAAATAAATAAAAAAGAAAGAAAAGAAAAGAAAAGAAAAGGAACAAAAAAAGCCCCAAATGAGGAATTTGACTCAGCAGTGAGTGAGAGCCTCAACCTGGAATCAAACCTGGGTCTTTGGCTTCTGAATCTCTGTGATGTTTCAGCACGCCGGGCTGCACCCTGCCAGTATGACCAATTCAGGTTTTATATTCTGTGTGTCCCTGCTTCTCTGTTCTAAGTTATTCGATGCTCGCTGTTAAATTAAAGCGAATGAAAACAATGTGGAAAATGTGATTACAAGTGACAAAATGGAACGCCTGTCTCATTATTTCATGGTCACAGCCAGAGCTGAAGGTTCTGGTGATGACGGCATGAAATAAACACATTAGTTGCTCAGCATGAATGCTCGAGAGAGTATTTTCATTATGGTATGGGTTTCTAAATTATTTCCCTTGGACCCATTAAGGAAGCTACAAATCATGAAACATAATTAATGGAACCCGCAAAGCTCTCAAAGAAGAGCAAAAACTCTGATGACTGACATTTGTTTTAAATAAAAGGAAGTGTCTGTAATTGCAAAGCCCGAATTAAAATGCCATCAGCCGCATTAATAGAAATCAGTCCTGTTCTTCATTTTCACTAATGTTAGTGTTTATTTATTCACTAACTAACGAAGAGCTTAGGGAAGTTAACTGGGGAGGGAGTATCTAAATGAGAGTCTACGGCAAGTCTCATGGAACGTCCTCCAGCAAAGGCAATAAATGCCCTTTGGACCTAAGCTGATTGAAACAGTAAGACAGACTGTCTTGCTTCCGTTCTCTGGTGTCTGCTGTGGGTCCTGCCATTACTGAGTCTTTCCAGAGCAGACAATGGGTGAGATAAAGTTGGGATTTTTTCATATTACATCAAAATCACTTGCAATTAATCCGAGTTTTAATGAGAAAACAACTTAATTTAGTGGGAGAAAAAATGAAAAACAATTTTTTAATGTACCTAGTGTGTGTGGTGGGGGAGGGGCACTGTTTAGTTACAATTATATGGTAGGGCGCCTGGGTGGCTCAGTCCTTCACACATCTGACTTTGGCTCAGGTCATGATCTCATGGTTTGTGAGTTTGAGCCCGCATTGGGTGAGACCTGCTCCTCTCTCTCTCTCTCTCTCTCAAAACAAAGAAAATAATTATTGGTAGATTAAAGTTTGTGTTTGTTTTTATACGAAACAGGCACACCTGAGATCATCTGAAAATTCAAAGAATTCCTAAAATGTGGATCGTATATATATATATGATGGCTTTTGCAATCTAGCACATGGTAGATACCTCAACATTTTTTGAATGAACGAAACCACATGGGTCAGAGGACATTCTTAACAATTGACTTAACTTTGTAATTAGGTTTGTGTTCATGCCAGGTTGTCTCAGACCACTGAGGGAGTTTCCGAATCGAACGTGAATCCACAGTGACCTCAGGATAGGCTCTGGCCTGAGGCTGGGTGTATCCTGGTCTCTTCCAGATGATTCGGCCAAGGGGTTGGATAGGGCCCTCTTGGGATAATTTCTGCCTGCTCTTAATTCCAGTGATAAACTTCAACAAGGGCAGTAGAAATGAAAGCATGAAGGATGAGGTATAAAGACCTTTTCACGGGGACATTCTGGTAAATGTTAGAATTTCTTTATGGGACAGAAGCGGACTAGGGAAAACTAGGAACAGTCCATCTAGGGACAATGTAAAAACAAGTTCTTCTGTCTTGGAAAAAATAAAAGAGGCAATTTATATAAAAGCAGCGAACAAAGAGCCTGGAACATGGAACAGACATTTGATAAATACTAGTTCCTTTCATTTCCCTTCTTGACAAAGTAGGCTTAGAACATCTTTTTTTGGTAGTATTGTGGATGTGTGTGCATGCGTGTGTGTGTTTGTGTGTGTGTGTGTGTGTATGTGTATGTGTGTGTGTGTGTGTGTGTGTGTGTTTGGAGGAGGATGCTAGGTAAGGAGGGAATGAAATAACTGTATTCCCAAAATATGCATATGCGATAGGAGAATATATTGAGTATATATTTGGTGCCATTCTCACAATCCCTTCTAACCTCTACTGGGAGATTAACTAGGCAAAGCACACACACCTCTTCACTAGAAAAATTCATAAGGAAAGATATGATTCAGGCTTTGAGTGTCACAATAGACATCTGAAGACCCTGGCAGAGATAAGAGCTTTGGGGGAAAAGACGGGAGAGGGTTGAATTGAAAGAGCCTGGATCTTCTAAATGTCAAGAGTGGGATGTTGACCTAAATATCTCGTGGTGTTGCAGAAATGATGGTAGGTCAGGATAAGTAAGTAAAGATTCCTCAACGTGGGGGACTGAGGAGCACATGACACAAAAGTCAAGAGGAAGAGAAGCTGGTGGGCATCTCTCACCAAAGGACAGCTTCAGGAGCTGAGCAGAGGCGGGTGATGGCTGATGAGAGCCTCCTGTACGTGCAGAGATCTGAACACAGACCTGGGAATTGAGATGTGATATAAATCTTGTGTCACCAAGATAGGGAAGCAGCAGACCATCCCAGTGCTCCCAGATCCATGGGCCATAGGAAGGCACAAATGCCAGTGAGTGCAGAGGGCTGGTTGACCTGAAAGTGTCCCACGGTTGGGAGGAGAATGTGCTAAGAATTGGTACCTAAGCTTGTCATGTGGGACTGCCTTTCCTCAGCACATGCTTCCCCTGGCACATGGCCACGACTAACCTTCAAACACACCACTCCCGGCACTCACTATGGACAATCCATGATGCTGGATTGTCTTCCAGCATTTCGAATTAACTTCAAGGAAAAGAAGCCTAAGGGGAAAAATCCTTAACTGACTGGGTGGAATGGGGTCAAGAAATAGAAACTCCATTTAGTTATTAAAAAATAAAGACTATGTTTCTTACACACTTGAGTGTGCACAGTTAAAAAAAAAAAAAATATATATATATATATATATGCAAATGCATAAAAGCTGGGTGGCCCCAGTGGGGGCACGTTTGAGAACAGAGGAGAAAATTAGAATTTTGTTTCTTCTGGAAAAGTTAAGAGGGCATTGAGATACTTTGGAGGGCTCCTGCGCCATCTCAAACCAAAAACGTTTGAAAAATACTAAGCAGGTTAAATTATACATGGCACCATTTTTAAGATAGAATATTTCTTACAGTCTCAGAGGCTGTGTTCTGACTAACATATTTCAGATAGCTCTGTTTAGCCTTTCTCATAAAGACAAAATAAGCATGAGTGTCACACAATTCTTCTACTGAATCTGCCTCCTCATATTTGACCTGAAACTATCTTTCTTATTCTTTGTATCAGAAACAGTTTCCCCTATGGTTTCCCAGCTTGTTTTTATTACTAGGGTTGAAACTGCTGCCGTTTTAGGCAGGAAGCCCACCTTGGGTGGGGTTTCAGAACAGAAAGGGTCCGGCAGGAGACCTCAGGGCAACAAGAGTTTCATGTGATAGAAGTGAAACACGCCCTAACCACGAACTAAAATAAAGGAAAACCACACTAGAAGATTAATATCTCTTGAAGGCCATGGGATTTCATCCAGTTAAATATTTATTCTTTTCTTTCCTATGCATTGATTTCTTCCTTTTCATGCTAGTACAAATTTCTTTCTTGCCCTTGATGTAACAATTTGAGCAAAAATAAATCACTCTCAACCTGTTGGATGATTTCTCCAGAGGTGGTATATGTTGGGGTGAACAGCCCTGGATTAAGAGAGGGATCAAGGTTATGCACTCAGTGTCACCACTTAGGAGATTTTGGGGCAAATTCTTCTGTGTATTCGTCTGCTCTGGCTGTCATAACAAAACACCATAGACTGGGTGGCTTAAAAAAACAGAAATTAGTTTTCTCACAGTTTGGAAGCCTGGAAGTCTGAGGTGACGGTGCCAATAGGGTTGGATTCTGCTGAGAGCTTTCTTCGGGCTTGTAGAGGCCACCTTCTTGCCATACGCTCACAGGATGGAGAGGGAGAAAGATCTCCCTCTCTCTTCCTCTACTCATAAGGCCACCAATCTTATCAGGTTAGGACCCTACCCTTATGACCTCATTTAACCATAATTACCTCCTAAAAACCCTATCTTCAAATACAGTCACACTGGGAATTAAAGCTTCAATATAGGAATTTGAGGGGGGGGCGGGTATATAATTCAGTCGATAGGACCCCGTATCTTAGTTTCTTAATCTAAAATAAGCTCGAAAGGTAAAAGAGCAAATGAGACCATTAAGATATATGAAAGTTCTTTGCAAATGATCAAATCCTCTGCAAATGGAAGATATAAATTAATAAAAACAATAACATTGAAGAAAAACACCATCAGTAGAAAGGCTGATGTATTTCTGACTTCTGAGTTGCATACGAACATTTGAAAAATCCCTTAACCATGTATGTACCTCAGTCCAGGCAAATTGGAACAGCAATGTCCTGAAATAGACTATCTAAATGAACGTGTAATCATTTGAACCGATAATGAAATATTTGTTCTTGTCTAAGCAATTAACTTCAGGATACCTAATAATTGCCTCTTACATCCCTTCTAAGTTGCATCCCATGTGCAAATATTGAATCACTATCCTAATAGCGTTTAAATATCACTCATCACCCTAGTCAACATATCTACATCTGAAAACCTTCTGCAGAGGCCTCCACTTGCATTAAGTGTCTGATTTCTGTAAATAATACCAAAAAGTTAAGGCTTTGCCATTTTAATCTCCTTAACTATTATTTATTATTTTTGAATACGGCAATATAACCAGGGCCGTGTAAAATAAGAGAAAAATATTACCCCAGCATGTAATCAGAAGAGCAAACGATTCAAATAGGTTTGAAGGATGGTTGTAAGACTTGGTAGCTTTCCTTCTTTAGGGTGTTGGCTATTTTTAAACCTGTTTCACCATGGTGCCTTTAGCAACTATTACTGTGATCACACAGGGCACATGCTACTTTTGAAAAGCTATATTCAGACTGACTTCCTGTTTCTGTGTTAGTCAGTATGGTAACAGGGGACAGACATTTTTCTCAAAGAAAGGGTCTCCCCTTCCATTGGAACCCACGGGAACAGCTCCTCCACAGGCATAGGACATCCTGAAGTCTCATTCTATAGAGATGACTGACCATATTTACAACAACAATAATAAACAATAAAAGACAGTAGTTTTTAAGCTGAAGTTCATGAACGGCTTTATGGGATCTGTAAATTCCATGTAAGGTGGATTTCAATGGTCTCTCAAAAGGTCTATGCTTAAAAATGTTGGGGGTGCCTGAGTGGCTTAGTTGGTTAACTGTCCGACTCCTGATTTCAGCTAAAGTCATGATCTCATGATTCATCAGATCGAGCCCCCTGTTGGACTCTACTGGCTTCAGCATGGAGCCTGCTGCAGATTCTCTCTCTCCCTCTCTCTCTCTGCCCCTCCTTTGCTCATGACCTCTCTCTCAAAATAAATAAATAAACATTTAAAAAATGAATAATGAAAAGGTTTGAAGTCACAGAAATAAATATCAGTTAATTGCATGCTTTTTAAGTTAAGAAGTCAAGAACACAGTTAAGAAGTGTGTGCTTCTTATCCAGATGGCTAACAGACACGTGAAAAGATTCTCAACATCACTCATCATCAGGGAAATGCAAATCAAAACCACAATGAGATATCACCTCACACCTGTCAGAGTGGCTAACATTAACAACTTGGGAAACAACAGATGTTGACAAGGATGTGGAGAAAGAGGATCTTTCTGGCACCGCTGGTGGGAACGCAAACTGGTGCAGCCACTCTGGAAAACAGTATGGAGGTTCCTCAAAGAATTAAACATAGAACTATCCTATGACCCAGCAATTGCACTACTAGGTATTTATCCAAATGATACAAAATTGCTGATTCAAAGGGGCCCAGGCACCCCAATGTTTATAGCAGCACTATCAATAATAGCCAAATTATGGAACGAGCCCAAATGTCTACTGACTGATGAATGGATGAAGAAGATGTGGTTTATATATACAATGGAATACTACTCGGCAGTGAAAAAGAATGAAATCTTGCCAGTTCCAACAATGTGGATGGAACTGGTGGGTATTAGGCTAAGCGAAATTAGTCAGAGAAAGACAGCTATCCTATGACTTCACTCACATGTGGAACTTGAGAAACTCAATTGGTGAATATAGGGGAAGGGAAGGAAAAATAAGATAAAAACAGAGAGGGAAGCAAACCATAAGAGACTCTTAAATACAGAGAACAAACTGAGGGTTGCTGGAGGGAGGTGGGTGGGGGAGGGGTTAAATGGGTGGCAGGCATTAAGGAGGACACTTTTTGGGATGAGCACTCCTATGTGAGAGATGAATTGCTGCGTTCTACTCCTGAAGCCAAGACTGTACTGTATGGTAACTAACTTGAATTCAAAGAAAAAAAAAGTGCATACCTCTTTCCCATAGGACTTTCTTTAATATATTGTTAATGGTAATATTAAAAAAGAAAACTATAGCATACTCTTTTGATGGGTAAGGCACTATGCTTAATGCCACGGAGAACACAAATATAAACAAAGCCTGCGGCCCCTACATCCTCCAGGGTCATACAATCTTACAGAAGAGTAAAGAAATTTATAAAAACAGGGTGCCTGGGTGGCTCAGTCAGTCAGGCGTTTGACTTCGGTTTAGGTCATGATCTCACATTCATGGGTTCATGTCCCGTGTTGGGTTCTGTGCTGACAGCTCAGAGCCTGGAGCCTGTTTCAGATTCTGTGTCTCCCACGCTCTCTGCCCCTCCCCCACTCATGCTCTTTCTGTCTCTCAAAAACCAATAAATTAAAAAAAATTATTTCAGAATGTATGAAAAAAACAGTAAAACAAGGCAGACTGTGATAAAGGCCATAGAGTAGGCATAAAAGAATTCTTAAGGAACCTGTCAAAGACATTAACACTCCCTGGAAGAAGTTGTATTTGGATGGGGCTTTGAAAAGTAAATAGAATTTCACCAGGTATAATTTGGGGAAGAACATTCTTAGCAGGAGGAGGAGCTTCAGTAAATGTGGGGAAGGGAAAGCATGAGGTGTGTTCAGACCGCTGATCTGGGGGGCAGTGGGAAATAGCATGGCCAATTCTTGGGTATTTTGGGTCAGGGAGTGTGTCAAAATGTCATTTAGGTGGGAGAAAAGTAAATGAAAAATCCGTAGCAATAGTCCAGCTCAAAAAGGAATGATGCCTGAAGTCAGACATCATCCTTGGGAAAGGAAAACGGAGTGAGGATGCATGTTGTATGCAGGTTCCAGCATTGAATATGTAAGAGAATCATGAGGCAGAGACGGGAACCAGAAATAGGTGATGCTTAACATATTAGAGGCTATTGCGTTGGGAGTGTAGTTTTTATGGAGTTGAACTTGTCCCCGTAGGTACAGAATGGTCAGTGTTTTGATAATTCACCCCTCTCTGTAACATCAATAGACTGTTCATGAACCCTTTCACTGTAGGTGTGATGGAATTCTCTTGCTGCTTAGAAAGAAGACACTGGTATTAATGATCTCCTATTGGACTTGAGAAGATATACACACACTAAAACACAAGGTGAAGTTTAGTTCTTCAGCAGAAGTCAGTGACGGTCACCAAAATGGGTGAGGAGGAAGAAGAGGAGGGTTCCGGCAATAATAATGCTTAAAATCACTGGTTCATGGTGACCCAGCAAAGCCTTGAGAGGCAGGTTTGTTGGGATCTCCAAGATTGGAAGCCGATGATCTTGTTGAGGGAGGCTGTGTGAGAGAGGAGAGAGAGAGGAGGAAGGTCCTTTGGTGGATATACCTCAGAGAGGAGGAAGGAAGTTTCGAGGCAATGAAAGCAGCCTGAGAAGATAACAGGAAGGTAGAGGGGAACTGGGAGAGAGTCACATCATGGAAGCAAAGGTGCAAGAAGGAAATGGTGGTCACTGGGGTGTGCAATATTGAGAGAGACTGAGAAACACGTGGTCCAAGGAGAGGCCATCGGATTTGACATTGGCACTTTGCTCAAGACCTCAAGGAAAGCAGTTTTAATAGAGTGGTGGCTGGAAGAGACACTTAAGGGAAGTGGGGAGGGACCCCCACCGAGGATGTGGAAAAGGGAGCACTGCACACACCTAGGGGAGGTGTCGTGGCAACTGCACGCTTGAGACGGTCAAAGGGAAAGAGCAGCAGAGACTCTGAGAGCAAGAAAGGGAAGGAGAGAGAGGACTGTGGAGAGACAGCAGAGAGCGGAAGAAATAAAACTGAAGAGAGAGTGGGAGAGGAGGAAAAGAATAAAAATGTAGAGAAATTCTTACATGGGGATAAAGGTCCATAATATCATGATTACTTACATTTATCTTCATGTGAAATTTGTCCTTTTGTAGAAACTAGGTTTAGCGTCAGAAACGTAAAGGAATGCAAAGAATCAGAAGAGCCACTAAATACGCCATCGCACGGACAGCAATTCCCAAGGACTGGGGAGTATTCACTGAGCTTTTGGGAGTATAGATTTGCAGTGTCTCCAACTATTCCAGTCTCTGGATCTCCTCTGTCACTACTCAGCAGCCAGGGAGCCGGGGTGCTAACAGACAGAGGGAGTGCCTCCCTGGTCGGGGATGAAAACTGGGCGGGGTGGGTGTGCTGGCAGAAAATCAAGCGGCATGAGGTCTGTTGGGTCTGCCTGGAACAGAGAGGAACGTGAAGCCGGAATGCACTGATTATGTCATGTGGATTGGTCCCGTGTCTTTTTTTTTTTTATATATATATATTTTTTTGTTTTTACATTTAAATATAAAAATACTATTCTGCTTTGTGTTATAAATGGAGGACACCAAGCAGTAAGAACTTTTTCTTCTAAGGTAGGTCAATCCATCCTTCTGCTGAGCTTGTCTTCAGGTGAGGGCATATAGCCCCAGGTAAGGGAAGTGCTGTACCAGGAGGAGAGGGGCATTTTCCTGCCTGGTTCTCTCCTAAATCTCACTTTTAATAGAAAGCTGGTTATAACTTTATAACAAAGTGGAACTTCCCACCAAGAGAGGAAATCCTAACCTAACCCCAGAGTAAGTAACCCTCCCCCCACCCCAGCACTCAGCTACCTCGAAGAAAAAGCCCTCCCCCTCCCTTCACAAATACTATGCTCTGTCCGGATAGCTACACCTATTGGACAAACACACCTGATTAAATGGAAACAGTGGTTATGTCTCCCCACCCCCTCCCCACTAATGTACTAGACAGTTTCAGTGACAGGGAAAAAAGAGGGGGGATGTAAAAAGATTAAGAACTTGACCCCTCTTATCCTGGTCAAAGAAAGCAAGAGATGTTAACTGGGCATGAGGAATAAAAAAAGACCTTGATATTCTGCCCTTTGAGTTATAGCTATTAGGACAGTCAAGAGAGGGGCAAACACGGAGGCAGGATGGAGAATTAGGAGGGGTTTGATGGCTGCAAGTCTAGTCCACTTAGTTTTTGTACTGGAAGCGTTCATCGCCAGTTTCGTTGAGAAGACGCGTGCGGATGAGGGCTTCTGTCACTGAAAAGGGGTCACAGTTGGCAGAGGGGCAACGGTCTTCAAAGTAACCCTTGTTCTCCTGGCCGACAGTCCGGGGAATGCAGATGCTAGCACCTCAGTTGGCCACACCAGCAGAAGAGTCGTTGATGTTGGAGGTTTCATGGAATCTGGTTAGGCGCCGGGCATTATCCAGGCCCCCTTTGGGGTTGTAGGCTCGGATGTGGTACTGGTGCCGCTTGCTCAGTTTCTCGATGGACTCCTCAATGTACTTCAGACCATTCTCCTCTCGCATGGCCTTGGTGCTGAAGTTGGTGTGGCAGCCGGCACCATTCCAATTCCCAGGAATGGGCTTAGGATCGAAGGTTGCTATTACTCCAAAGTCTTCACATACACGATGCAAGATGAAACGGGCCACCCAGAGATGATCTCCCATGTCAATTCCTTTGGTCCCGTGTCTTAAGCTTGACTGTAAACTTCTGCAGGTGGTGTCATACAGGGGTTAACGGCACATGTTTTGGGGACACCTGGGTGGCTCAGTTGGTTAAGCGTCTCTTGATTTCAGCTCAGGTCACGATCTTGCAGTTCGTGTGTTTGAGCCCTGCGTCGGGCTCTGCACTGACCGTGTAGAGCCTGCTTGGGGTTCTCTCTCTCTCTCTCTCTCTGCCCCCCACCAAATAAATTTAAAAACTTAAAAAAAAGAGCACATGTTTTGGGGTGAGGACAGAGCTGGCTGAGAATTGTAAAACCCTGAGGGAGACTTGTAAAATGCTGGCCTTTGGAACGTCCAACCCTGCCCCCAGGAGGTGGCATTTTTGGATACTCATGAGTAAGGACCGATGATCAAAACACATTTGCTTCTTGTCTGCTGCTCCGGAAAAAATCAGTCTGACAACATTCCAAAGAAAATAAATATAATAGTAATAAGACTTCTATTAATATACTTGAGAAGCATATGTTATAAAACTGAGGAAGCATCTTTACTGTTACTGTTGGAAGTCTAACTGAATGTAGATATGTATTTGCCCCTTCATAATAAAGCATTCAACTTGAATTCATAGGAATTAAAACTTTTTCGTGTTTCGATTAGTGCCATAGCAGAATTGCTGTGTCTTTCCAATATTAATTACCAAGCATATTAAAGAGAAAAAAATGCCACCTCCTTAAAAACCCACGTTGCAGTCTGAATGACTCTATAATACATATTTTTAATTGGAAAATACATAGCTTCTCTTTGCTCAAGGAACTGTACTCATAATTTGTGTTGTGCTGTTTTGTACCCTAAAGCTAAAAATTAATAGGGAAAAAATTGAGAGCAAAGAGGTTAATGTCTAGTTTATTGAGGGAATGGCTTATTCCTTTCATGAGAATAATTGACATCAAAGGCCACCAATCTCAACATTAAATAGCAAAGAAATAAAACAGTGACCCCAAAACAAAACTAATTCTTCTTGCCCCAAACTCAAATACCTGTGATCAGTCTGAAAGAAAACAAAGGGCTCATCAATATCTTATCTCAGAAGTATAAAATAATTAACTTTTCTTCATCTGAAAACATTTTTACTTTTTTATGTTTATTTTGAGAGAGAGAGAGAGAGAGTGTGTGTGTGTGTGTGTGTGTGTGTGTGTGTGTGCGTGTGTGCACGCATGCAAGTGGACAGTCAGCACAGAGCCTGATGCGGGCTCGAACTCACGAACTTCGAGATCATGACTTGAGCCGAAATCAAGAGTCAGATGCTCAACCGACTGAGCCACCCAGGTGCCCTTTATTTATTTTCTTTTTAAAAATACTGTTATGGTGGTATGTTTGCATATAATAAAATGCAAATAAAATGCATTGTAAGCATATCATTTGATAAGTTTTGGAAAATGCAGGTACCTGTGATCACCACCACAATCTTGGTACAGAATATTTCCATCACACCAAAATGTCCCTGGTCTAACTGCAGCTATTTCCCACAGACCCCCTGCCCAGAACAAGCTCTGTTCTGCTATCTGATAGACTGTTGGTTTTGCCTGCTCTAGAATTTCACATAAAGGGAATCATACAGAACGTATTCTTTTTTCTGGCTTCTCTCACTAAGTATAATATTATTGCATTTATCAGTAATTCATTTCTTTTTTTTTTTTATTGCTAAGTAGTGTTCCATTGTATAGTTATATCAAAATTTGTTTACCCCTTAATCTGTTCAGAGGATACTTGAGCTATTTCCAGATTGGGACTATTACGAATCAACTGCGCTGAACATTTGAATCCAACTGTTTCAGGGCACACATGTTTTCTTTACTCATGGGTAAATTCCTGAGTGAAATAAACAGTACCATTGTTACATTCCACCAAAATAGAAAGTTCCAGTGGTTCTACATTTTTGCTAATGTCACTAATGATGTCTTCTTTGTGTTGTGATTTTTTTTTTTTTTTTTTTTTTTTTTTTTTTTTTTTTTTTTTTTTTTTACTTTGAGTTCACAGGAGTTCTTTGAGATCCAAGTTTTGGGGAAGGGATTCTAGAGAGAGGATTTGTGTTTTCTTTTTCTAGTTGAATCAGACTGCTTATCCAATATCCTTGCATCAGAAATCTCCAGATGCTCCAGTTTTTGTTCTTCTGAGGCTGTTCACACTTCCCTGATTTTCTAAGCTGTGACGGAAGTTCTACTCTGTGGACCCACGTCCCTGTTCATTCCTACTCACAATTACCAGAGGCACTGAGTGAGTTTTTACCTCTTACAACTAGGTAAACCTAAGGAAATCTCCTGAATTGTAAGTGGGTGTGGAATACAGGTGCCAGGAAAAAAATCTAGAGGTTCATCCTTAATCTGTCACATGACCTTGGAGCGTCCACGTCCACCTTTATTTGGAAGAAACAGGTCCTTCTTCCAGGGCCCACGCAAGTATACTGTGGAGTTACTTTGTTGCAAACCCAGAAAACCCTGCTATGCACCAGCCTGGCAGCTTGGCATCAGGCTCCACACGGCTGATCCTGGAGCCAATCAGACGCGAAGTCAGAGAAAGAGGGATGGGGGAGTTGCGTTGGAAATTCCACATGCAGGATCAGTGATGCAAATGCAGCAATATCCAGCTTGCAGTGCCAGTTTCTGGTTGTGTGAAATTTAGGGAAATGTCTTTTTCCACCGTACTGAAGAAACACGGCTTTTGTGTTCAGTGTCTGCCAATAGGGTGTGTGAGTCCCAGCACTTGGTGCTGTTGACTCTTGGCTGTGTCTCAGCTCACAGGGTAAAAACAGGTACACCCTTTTCCAATTTCTAGTGCTTATTTATTTACCTGGTAACATCGTGGGCTTTGGGGATAGTTGGCTCATTGATTAATCACTGCCTTAAGCAACTAATTTTTTTTCCTAGTTCAAAGGTTTTTCACATTTGAAAGGTTGGGCCTGCATAGTAACTCATCAGATGTCAGTGGTTTACAAGTACGTTTTGTACTTGTAGGTTCATTGGCCTGGAGTTTAGAATTACAAATTTAGTCGCAACCATGCATTCCACGGTCTGGCTATCGGCAGGGAACACTGGGAAGTACGAGCCTCAGCAGGCACCAGTGCGTATCTGCAATGCATTTGCGTGTCTCTACAGAAGGAAGATGAATCAGAAAGAAATGGAAAATGGAATTATAGGTAATATTTTCCCTCGCTGCTATGTTCTAAACATCTATACACAGTCATACTATAGGATTACTTAGAGAGAACTGGGGATTTTTTTAACACACTATTTTGTTTAGAACAGCTGTAGTTCACAGCAAAATCGAACAGAAGGTAGAGCTTTCCCCTGACCCCACACATGCATAGCTTCTCCTACAGTCGACGTCCTAGCACCGGAGGGGTACATCTGTTACAACCCATGAATCTCCAGTGACACATCATTATCACCCGAAGTCCGTGGTTTACCTGAAGGTCACTCTTGGTGTAGTACCGTCTATTAGCCCGAACAAATGTATAAGATGTATCTATCGCTATGGTATTATATAGAGAGTATTTTTACTGCCTTAAAAATCCTTTGTGCTCCATCTATTCAACACCCCCGCCTCCCTAACCCCTGGCAACCACTGATCCTTTCGCCATCTGCATAGTTTTGCCTTTTCTGGAATATCACACGGTATGTAGCCTTTTCAGATTGGCTTCCTTTACTTTGTAAAATGTTCCTCTATGTCTTTTCATGGCTCATTTCTTTTTAGTGCTGAATGATATTCCATTGTCTAGATGTACCACAGTTTAACTGGGGGGGAGTTTAGAAAAATGTTACTCTTTGGGGTATTTAGGAGGTAATCACATTTAGGAGGCAAACCACAGTTTAACTGGGGGATTTTTAAAAAGATGTTGCTCTTTGGGGGTGTTCAGGAGGTAAACACGTAATCAAGTGGTATTAAAGAGCCCCTTAAAGTGGAAACAGGAAATGAAAAACCCAAGATAGTTGTGGGAATGGAAAAGAGATTGCATAACCGCAATCAATACATGTTTGAACTGAACATAAAGAGGGCTGTTTCCTGGAATAAAACTTGTGTGCAGGGAGTCAAAGCAACCTGGGCCACAATTAACCATATTAGTTGTCACTTTCCCTATCAGAAGATGATTGCCTTCCAGTCATTCGGTATCCTTACAACTAGTCTCATTAAATGGGTCAGCCAGTGGTTCAGGGGAAAACTTGGCAAGAGGTCAGAGAAAAGCTGTTTCTCTGTGCCTGGTCTGTAAATAAACACAGGTATCTCCCACTTATTGGAAGTTCAAGGTACTTGAACATCGCTTTTACAAAAGACCTACATTAGTGCCTATCTGTACTGACGAAAAGAAATCCAAAGAGGACTTTCACTTTTACCAAAAAAAAAAAAAAAAAAAAAGCAAAGAATGAAAAGAGCATTGGGCATTTGTTTTGCGGTGGGTCATTACAGAGACAACATGTACTCTGAGCAGCAAGAGTGTTCCCACCAAGCTCCTTCCCCAGGAACTCAGCTCAACATCTTGGTACCAAGGCTTCATAGCTGTGAACTTTTGTCTGTGAGCACCTGTGATTTATCTTGACTTATTTTGTCCATCCGTTAGCTGGATGTGTCCTAAGAGATCAGAGAAACCTAAAAGAGGTTATTACTGTGTGGTCTGGGAATGCTCAAGAATGCTCAAAAATGTTTCCATGTAAATTGATGGTCATTGCTTTGCTGTTTTACATCCTTTCAGATAAGGAAAGCTTTTGAAGGAACTTTCTACTTACAGATGGTGGGGACAACCTGTACTTATTTTTATAAAGCAGTTAGTGAAAAATTCACATTCTTTTTTTTAAAAATGTTTTTATTTATTTTTGAGACAGAGAGAGACAGAGCATGAACAGGGGAGGGGCAGAGAGAGGGAGACACAGAATCTGAAACAGGCTCCAGGCTCTGAGCTGTCAGCGCAGAGCCCGACGCAGGGCTTGAACTCACAGACCGTGACATCATGACCTGAGCTGAAGTCGGACGCTTAACTGACTGAGCCACCCAAGCGCTCCGAAAAATTCACATTCTAAGAGGCACTCTTAAATCAAGTCTTTCCACAAAATTCTGAACATTTTCTACCCCAGCGAATCCTATTACCCCAGTACGTATTCTTCAGCCTTCTGCTGGTGAAGCTTTCCTTCTTGAATTGTTTCAAAAGCCCCAATAGTGTCTTAAGTGGGGTGGATAAAGAGAGTTTCTTTCAAGGCGAAACTCTGAGGACTGAGCGGGCTACGGGTTTTGGGCTCTACTTACTTTAAGAAGAGATGACCCACCCTTATGAGACGACTGGCAGTGTTGACATCCAACCAGAAGCTCTCATTTTTTTTTGATTTGGGGCCCGAGGATTAGCCTTTTTCTGGTTTCAGAAAGAAATATCACAAAGTAGCAGGCAGGCGCCATTTTCTATGACATCAAGCAACTCCACCCCCCCCCCCCAATTTGGTACATTTTTGTAATTTTTGTTCTTGAGATTATAGTAGTCCAGACATCCCGTTTTTATTTATCAATAATTGATTCATTAATTCAAGCAACACCTACTGAGCACCTACTATGTGTCAGATACTGTTCTAGGCACTAAGGATGCAACAGTGAACTAGAAAGAAAAGAGCTGTTTTCTCATGGACTTTATCTTCTAGACGGAGAAATAAGGTATTAGCAAGTAGACCAGTTAGATAGTTTTGAGGGTGGTAAGAGTCAGGAGGGAAATACAATAACTTAATAAACTGGAGAGTCGCCAGGGGTGGGGGTTGTTCCACCTAAGGTGGTCAGGGAAGGACTTCACAGCCCTGGACAACAACAACAAAGTCAATTTTTCTTTAAATAAGTGATTTAAGTTTCTAGGGAGAAACAGGGTACCACTGTGGATATATACACCAACCCCCAATTCTGGCCATCAGGGATTCTCCGGCTCTCTTACCCTAAAGCGAATCTTGCCAACCAGTAAGGCCCCCTGCATCCACAGGGACTTGACTGCTCCATTTTAAAAGAGTAGACCATCAAGTGTCTTAGAGATACTTAGGATATGTGGAAACATAAAATAAAGACCTCTCTCTATACTCCGAGAAGAAAAACAACCAAACAAACCCAGAAACAAATGATCCCAGAGGAAGTAGTGCTAAATGTAGGAAATAGGTACAAACTTCAAACAAACGGTGAACATGTGCTGAGCTCAGGGAAGGGCATTTTTGCAGCAGGCTCAGAAAACAACTGGTTTACAGAGGAGAAGAAACACGGAGGGCTCTGCAAGGTATGTCCTTAGAATAAAGAGAGCAAGATGGAATAGATAACAGAACTGAAACGTTGAAAAATCCTGGGAAATGATTAGAGCACAAAATGCAAGGGAAAAAGGTAAGGCTCTCAGACACTCCAGTGAACAACAACAACCAAGCACCCAATCTCCCTAAGACAGTTTTAATCCCAAACTGCAGTTAACTAAATGTGCTGTGACTTTTAGAATTGGTAGATATAAAGCAGGAGAATCCATTGAACTAAATTTTAGGATTATGCTCCAAGTATCGGAGGGGTTATGGCATTACAATCTTGGAGAAAGAAGAATACTCATGGCACACCCGGGTCTCTGCGGAGGACAAGAATTACGTGATTACAAGAACGTAAACACCATCTATGGGTATTGACCTCTGCAATCAGCTTGCAAAGAAATCACGAAAGACGTAACCACCATAACTACACGAAAGAAAAGCTAGATGAAAGACTGACTACACGAAAGAAAAGCTTGACAGATGCCAAGGGTGAATGGGGGAGTGGGCAGCGAAGGGAAGAGGGAATCCACTGGTGTCACCAGCTCCCAAATGGGGAGCCAAGAGGACTGTGTGTCTGGATAAGATGCGGAGGTGTTAAGTCAGAAGTTACAGACACAAACCGAGAGCAGTGATCTAATTGTATTGGGAGGCCGAGGGCAGAGGCGGTAGGATGTGGTACAAGACACAATCATCCATCTATCACAGCAGGAAGTTACAGATAATCATTACAGATGATACGCCATGAAATGTCACATTAAGTGTACTATTTAGAGGGGCTCCTGGGTGGCTCAGTCTTTTAAGCCTCGGACTCTTGGTTTTGGCTCAGGTCCTGATCTTACGGCTTTGTGGGTTTGAGCCCCACGTTGGGCTCTGTGCTGACAGTGTGGAGCCTGCTTGGGATTCTCTCTCTCTCCCTCTCTCTCTGCCTCTCCCCCACTTGTGCTGTCTCGGTTACTCTTAAAATATATAAATAAACTTTAAAAAAAGCATACTATTTAGAGATTCATGGGTAAGTACCAGAAGACTCATTTAAAAGTGGTGTCCTCTAGAAAAAGATATCACAGATGTGGATGGGTTGACCAAATAACTGGTCTTTTCCATTAGAAGCCTGTGGTGCTAAACAATTTATACATATAAAATTTGTATCCTGAGGAAATTTCTGAGCCACCTTTGCTCCCAGCCCATCAGGGGGCCCATAAATGCCTTCATCATCTGATGAGATGAGCCTATGAACCTTTCAGGCATAATGATACAAACTCTTCAATAATTTAGTTTGGGGAGGCAGGAGAGAAAGCCGCTGTTCATTGAGTAGGAGGGGAAAATCTCACCTTAATGTCTTCAGACTATCCTTTTCAGGGTATTTTTTTAGTGTAGTCAATACATATATATAACATAAAATTTGCCATCATAATCATTTTAAGTGTAGGCTGCAGTGGTATTCATTATATTCATTATGTAATGCAATTGTCACCACTGTCTAGTTCCAAAATTCTGCCCTTCAACAGAAACTCTGTACCCAGTAAACAATAACTTGCCACCACCTTCCTCTCAGCCCCTGGTAATTTCCATCCTGCTTTCCATCTCTACGGATTTTCCCATTCTGTGCACCTCATATAACAGGAATCAAACAATATCTGCCCTTTTGTATCCTGCTTATTTCACTAATCTTCAAACTACTTTTTCACAATTTTCTGAAATATTCTTAGGCCAATGGCAGGATGTGAAAGTCATGGGAAATGTGACGGCAAAGTATTTAGCTCCATATACAATCTTGATGGCACCAGAAAAAAAAAAAAAGGATCTATCCATTGGGAACAATGGCTGCTGGGTTTTCCAGAATCCAGGACCAGTGACTGAACCCACACAGTCTCTTCCTGGGTCATTACAGCAGAGAAGCACATTTTGCTAGCGTGGGGAAGAAGGTCACATGACAGCTGCTGCCTTCTGAGCAGCACTGATGCAGGACTGTTCCCAGCAAATCAGAGCCGGCAGCCAGCTTCAATGCTCAGCCCGAGTCAACTGCTACTTCTGACGGCAGCTGAGAAGGGCCGGGTGGCTGCACGCATGGTTTAATAAGATGGGTCACCCAAATCTGACTTGACCACACAGGTGTCAGGGGCACCTATGCCCGCGAGGGACACTGTGTTTTTGCCAGTAGAATTGCTGCCTTTTTCTCTGTTCCCCAATACTGTTTTGTTCATGCTCCACATTTTCCTTTCTGGAACTTCTCACATGTTGCAGTGTGTTTGCAAGGAACGTGTGTATCACATGTGCAGTGATGTTGAGTTACAACTCACCTGAAGAGATTAAACCGTCTCTTGTTATTTGTATCGATCTTCTATTGCCAGCTAAAATTAGTTGCAAGGGTATAGCAATTTGTAAGAAAAGTTGAGACAGGACTGATAACTGGCGGATTATTTCCCATGCTTTCTTGAATCACCGTCACTCTTGACAGGTACCCTCGAATGCAGTTATTGCAGGGGGCATGCTAAATTGTCAGCATTTCATTAAAAATAAACCTCTGGATATAACAGGGTGACGACTTACCATACCTGAAAGCACAGAGAATACCAATATAGTTGCAAGAGCGTCCCCAGGGAGTTCAAGAGCAAAGCATGAATTGATCCACCTTTTCAGCATCTGCAAAGACATAGCAGGGAGAATCTTGAGTTTCTCAGAGGTGACCGTTCCTGTGAGGGAATTATAGCTGTAATGTAGATGTCACGATGAGTTGGTGGGTGGGAGCTCTGATTTCACAAGCTACCAGACGTGAGGGATATACGAGTGTGTGTGTGTGTGTGTGTGTGTGTGTGTGTGTGTGTGTGTGTTAGGGTGATGGGAGGAGAGCTTTTAGGAGAGCCGCTTTATTCTGCAAACTAGTGGGGTGTCACCTACAATGAGCCCATATAAAGAATTTTTCCGCAGGGCTGTTTCCAAGAGCATTCCCATTAAAGGGAACACTCCAGGCCAGAGATAGGGATGGATACTAAGCGCCTACAAAGCATGAAAGGAGAAGCGAGCTACAGGGTCTCAAAAAAGGGGCCGAATTTGCGCCAGACCTGGGGCTGTACTGGGCTGTTCGCTTTCAGGAAAGGAGGTGGCAGAGAGGGATGGACACATTAGAGATGAACACGCTAAAAATGGCTTGGCTGATGGACGGGGCACAGGACAGGACCAAGGTGGGGAGCGGGCTCGACAAGTGTGCCTGTGTGAAGGAGAATTCAGCCGTTATGCGTGTCTGAAGCATGATGCAAGGCATCGGTGTGGTGGCCGCTTAAGATCGCCGATTTATGGCTGGATGGAGAAGGCAAGCGAGGTCGTTCTTGGCAGGTGCTCATGCACCCTCAGAAAGCATGCATTCCCACTCTGTGTTTAAACACATTTATTCCTCTGTTCTAGTAAGAGTGAGCAAAACAGTTCAACCTGACCCTTATGTGATGCTAGTCTCAGGAGACGTTGGTGCTGCCCCAAGGAGCAGGTGTAACCTGGGGGCAGAGCTCTCTTGGCCTTACAGGATCTGAAATGAAGGTGTGGTGATCACTTGATTTTCTTTGCTGTCTTCCATCCTCACAGTTTGGGATCAGCGTCAACCACCTGCTTCCAGGCACCTATTGTCTGGGTGGGTTTCGGGGGGATGACCATGTGATACGCCTGCCCAGGCTGGCCTGACCTACTCCGGATCGGGCCAGTATTCCTGGGGGCACGCTGTGGCTTTTCTCTTCTCTCGGACGTCACAACCAACGGATCCGGACACGTGGCAGTGCCACCTTCAGATACATGCAGAACCTCGCCACTTTTCACCCACTTCGTGGCGAACACACGCATCCTCCCCGCTGCCAGCCTGTCTTCTGCTTCTCCCCCACAGCCTCACTCAACGCCTCTGCCCAGAGCCCTCCAGCAGCCCCCACCCCACTCACAGTGAAAGCCAAGTCCCTGATACGGTGTGCAAGGAAGATCCCCCCAGAACGTGACACCTCTGCTCCACTCCAGCCACACTGGCCTCTCCGCCCTTGCGCGGACACACTGACTTTGCTCTTGCCTCTGTGCCTTGCTCGCTCTGTCCCCACACTCTGGAGCCCTTGCTCCCCAATATCCACACAGCTCACTTCTTCACCTCGTTGCTCCCAGGCCCGGTTCCTTCTAGCCTTCCCCCGCCATCCCATCTAACACCTCCTCTTGCCCCCATCCTACCCTATCTTGTCTTCCCTGCCTTCTCATTCTCCTTTGCATTAATCACCATCTGCTATATACTTTATTTATCGTATTTATAGTCTATCACCCCTGATAGAATGCAAATGCACAGGGAGCAGGGATTTCGTCTGCTGCTATAGGCCTGGCGTCTAGAATAGCATCTGGCATAGAGCAGGTCTCAATACATATTTGCTGAGTGAATAAATGAATGAATGTCTCTCATTTTCTATTCCCAGAACCAGGACCTGGGCTTGTTGTAATGTGTGTCCCCGATTCAGACTCTGTGTCTGAGATCCTCATCTTAACAGTATGCCCTGCCCCCGGCCCTTGATGACTTGGGCTTGTTTTCTCTTGTCACTGTCCTTTCGTGCTACCCAGCACTGCAATGTCTGGGGAGCTGGGGGCAGCCGTCTTCTCCCCACTGGGGCTCTCCGCAGCTGCCTGCTGGTCTGCCTGCCACAGTCACTTGCCAGCATCTGTTTTCAGGGCACCTCGTGTCCTCGCCTACTATCACTCCTCACCACAATTCCGTGATGCCTGTAGGAAGTACAGCCTGTCCTCTGTCACCATGCTCTGCAAGGACCTGTCCTGCAGCCCCGAGGACCCACCATCACCTGTCAAAGTAACATGTCCAGTTTGGAGTACAACATATGGTCACAGTTTCTTTTCCTATCCACATTAAGTGACTGAGCCCCCGTCTTGCCTTTGATGAGAGATGTTTCTTTCACCTTGGGGATCCTTGTCCCATGATCACAAGAATCTCAGGGTCCTACTCAATCCTAAGATTTACATCAAGAAAGGAAACCCAGAAATCTATTCGGTCCACTGGGGAGTCCTGGGTTGTCGTCACCTGCCACATGGTGTCACTGTTGAAATATTGAAAGCCTGGAAGCTGGTGCTGCCCTTGTCTGCTTGCAGGAGGGCTGCTGAAGTAGTGAGGTGCCACCACTGATACAGGGAAATTCAGGAGCCTGGGTCCATCCAGTTATCCAGTGAACAAAGATGCTTCAGGAACAGGGCAATGTGGCCGCCCGCTCTGGGTGAAGGGCTGGAAGAGGAAGTCCAGCCCTCCCAGTTCCTCTGAGCTGCTGTCACTGCGCACCGATGTGGGCCTGGGCTCTGTGGGAGCTGGCTGGTTAATTCATGCCTGTATCCACCCGGATGCAGACCTGTGCGTGCTTCCCCCTAGGCCCGCATATCCACCCGGATGCAGACCTGTGCGCGCTTCCCCCTAGGCCCGCATACCCACCCAGATGCAGACCTGTGCGCGCTACCCCCAGACCTATCAAAGGGGTGAGTTCCTAAGAAGGCTTAAGCGGACTCCTGTCCTGCCTGGGATCAGGCTCTTCCCTAAACCCCAAGTTCTGATCCTGAGAGTACAAGAAATGCTTCTCTTGCCTTGTGATCCAAACAGAGCCTGCCCCATTTTGTATCTCAGAAAGAATGACATTTCTTTTAAAGAAAAAGAAAATCATCTGATTACACATACAGTGAGACCCATGTTTTAGGTACTTGCTTCCCCCAATTAGATGTGTATACTTTTAGACTGCCTAAGACTTCCTGGTCTTTTGTTCCGCGGCTATCATGATTTACAACAGAGCTTGACTTTGATGGAAAAAGAAACCCAAAGAGAGTAGAGAACTTTACAAGAAGGATGCTACAGGGAGAAAGACCAAGGAGACTCATTTCCTCACTAGCAGGAAAAATAATCCTGGTAATAGTTACCATCCATGGAGCGACGACTATGTGCCTGGCACTTTGGGCAACACTATCTCACTCAACCCTTATAACAATCCTGAAAGAGAAACATTATTAGCAGACAGGTAGAGAAGAGAAAGGTGAGATGTGGAGAAACAAAGTCCAAGCATAAAGCCAAAGATGATGCAGCAGGCTCAGGATTTAGATTTAAGTATTCCGGACTCTAAAGCTTGGATTCTTTCCAATGTACTACACTTCCTCGGTAGCAACTGAGTAACTGCTGAGTGTCTTGGCCCTTGACTGTTGAGGGTACACACGAGGGTACACACATGACTGATCACTCCCAGACTTGACTGCTACAGAAACCGTTCACCTACCACACAAAGTCGTCCCATCCTTTTGGTTCTGGGAGTGTCTGCTTAAGTAAGTATCTCCTTTCCCTTTTGAAATTCTATTTCAACTCTTGTTTTCAGTGCCGAATGATAGTTTTCTGATCTGCTCCTTCTTCTCCTAGATGCAGGAAAGGAGGGAGCGCCCAGCTACCTGGACTTTTGGAGCCCGAAGACCCTCTGAGATACCTTGGAGCACACAATTGCCCTTATTGCCAGGTGACTCTGGTGCCTCCAATAAAGGTGAGGCTGGTTCTTTCCTGATGTGTGATCAGAGTTCTGGGCCTTGGAATTGTCTAGCAAGGTGCAATTCTTTTTCTCTCTTTGGAGTTTAAATGACGCCTATAATTGATAGGTGCTGTAGTCACAAAATGAACTTTTGAAGTGCAGACAATAAAAGGCTGCTACCTTGGAAAATAGTGAGAAGTTCTCTCACTCGGTGTTGCCTTCATCTCATGGTTGATCATTTTGCAGGGTTCTCTTGCCCAAGAGCAGTTTTCTTATGACTCAGAAAAATCCCCTAGGCTCTTGCAATCCATTTGAGGTCATTAAAATGCTTGAGTGAACTAAGTTTCTCTCTGTTTAAGAGAAACTTAGGTAGGAGGTGTGTCTGGTTACAGGCCTCAAAATGCCATAGGAATTATCTCAGAAGAGGAGCATTTCCATTTTCTAGTGCCTTCACATGAGCATATTCAAGGAGTCCAAATCCTCTTGTATGTTAGCATCTTTTTTTGAGTTGTCTTTTAAGGATTTCTACGTAGGAACTACATGATCATGTATTTGTGTTTTCAATGTCTCCGAGCACATCCCAAAGAAGGAGGGGTGTCTCCAAATGGGGAAAAGTGAACAAAATTTCATAACCCTTTAAGTAGAACACTTACCATACAATGATTTTTTTGGTTCGTTTTCTTTCTGAGATGCGGGTAGGAAAAGAAACGACAGAGAGCTCGAGGTTCTTAATCTTAGAGCTTCTCCCTACACTCGGGGTTCCTTCTGCCCAAGGATCTCAATTTTACCGAAAACTTAAAGGCATGAAAAACTTCGACTGACGTGGGAGGGCATCATCAATGTTATGGCAATGGCTGTAACTGTCTCCATACTTAGTTATGTGAATCTTACTCCTGTTCCTGACTCTACCAATGCATACGTTTTGGTTTACCTCCATTTGAGGATAATGGTGTAGAACCAAAACATTTTTCATCTACGAAATGGATTTCACTTGAAATATGTACTCATTAATTTTCCCAATAATGTGTAGGTCATACCATTAATTACTGAACGTCATGGGATGTCTTGCATTGGAGACAGCAGGCATATCTGTCAGGTGCTTGTTATTAATTTCTGAGGAGTTTTTCTTCAATCTTGTCAATAAGCCACTGTGAACTTTCCTTCTTGACGATCCTAGAAGGGAAAGCAGACATTTGTGGATTTGGTGTTAGGAATCAGATATGAGAGTTTCTCCAATCTACTTTTTACAGTATGTTGGAAGTAAAATTAACAGAACAAAGCGACTTGCTAATATAAATGAGAGCTGCCAGCATTCCAATTTCTGGTTAAAATTCAAAGAACTAAAGTATTTCACAAAGGCAATGGAATCTATTCCAAAGTAATAAAAATAAATTCCTCTCTAAAGAATAAGAACCTTAAGTATCTTCGATGCTTCCTGAAACTCTGGAATAGAGTCTACAAGATTCTACCGGGCATCACAAACTCAAATGTCTCCAGGGCCAGGTCAGTGATGTTAATTTTAGAGGATCATCTTGGTCTGCAGAATGCTCATATTATTGAGAGGGGGCAACTCTTCCCAGTTGTTTCCTTTTGGAAATGGGGACCTGGTCTTCTCAGAACTTTCATGTCTTCGAGAGAAGCTCTAAGTCCAGATTTGTAGGAGAAAGTTCCTGTACCCTTGACCTGGACTTTCACAGGCTGTTTTATTTCATCTCAGATAGTATCTCTACATCTCAAACAGCTTTTACCAGGGAAACAATAGCATCTGACATCTGGCCGCATGAGTCAATGATACAAATTTCCCTAAGGATAGTCAAGGGAAGGGGAATATCACATTATTCAATGATTTGATATATATATATATATATATATATATACACACACACATATATATATATATATATATATA
>NC_064808.1:103263351-103313225 GCF_023721935.1 Panthera uncia
TATATATATATATATATATATATATATACATATATATATATGAAGACAAGCTCTTTTAAAAACAATCTACCACAAGTTATGAATGAACACAATCATATAACTAAATAATATTGTTTAGGGGCACCTGGGTGGCTCAGTCGGTTAAGCATCTGACTCTTTATCTCAGCTCAGGTAATGATCTCAAGGTTCCTAGGATTGAGCCCCACATCAGTCTCTGCACTGTCAGAGAATCCCTGTTTGGGATTCTCTCTCCCTCTCTCTCTGTCCCTCCCCTGCTCTGTCTGTCTGTCTCTCTCTCTCTCAAATAAATAAACTTTAAAAAATATTGTTTAAAAAGACTAACCTTTTTAAATTTTTTATGTTTTTTTTTTAATTTTTGAGAGAGACAGAGAGAGAGAGAGAGAGAGAGAGAGAGAGAGAGAGAGACAGAACATGAGCAGGGGAGGGGCAGAGAGAGAGGGGGACACAGAATCTGAAGCGGGCTCCAGGCTCTGAGCTGTCAGCACAGAACCCAATGCAGGGCTCAAACTCACAGACCGCAAGATCATGACCTGAGCTGAAGTCTGATGCTTAACCGACTGAACCACCCAGGCTCCCCAAAAAGACTAACCTTTTTATTAGCTAAGCTAATTGCTAAATTTTGATGAATGTGTTTTAGGGATTATATAGTTTGAGGCAAAATTGAATGATCCACATACATTTTTTTGGCTAAATGTATATTGTTTTTATCCATTAACTTCGGTTTTCCTTGTGAGAGCCCTGGAGACCCTGAATTTACCATAGACATAGATGACACAGGGCCAAGTCTCAGCCCTTGATTTTGGTACTTTGGGACTCAAGGTCTCTTTAGTTAGGAAAGATCTCTTTTGGACTTACTTCTTTCTTGCCTTTGATCCCTCTGTAGTGGACAGACCTGTTTATAAAATACCAATGTGAAGGCTCTCCTAAACTCAGTTAAATGTATTTGCTTGTATTTCTTGGTGAACCTCATCTACATGCTCCAAATTTCTAACTCAGATAAACTTGAATGAGTTAACCTCTTCATGCCTGAGTACTAACATGAAGGTGCTGGCTTTACACATTTCCAAGGCTCCTTCACCATTCTGGCCAATGCACTGTGTTCTCTGATTTCCAGGGCCATCCTCTGGTTAGGGTATAATTCATTTCTATATACTTTGATGATGCCAGACCAGTTTGAGATGTCTTCCTAACCCACTGTGGTTTACTCCTCTTCTTTTTCTTCCACATTCCCAGTGAATAGCTCCTCCATAACTGTGTGTTAGGACCTACCAGCCTGTGTGGGATGTGTGTGTATCTAGTCTTAGAGCTCGTCAAGAATAGGGGCAGCACATTTATCTTATATTCCTAGCATGCAGTGTAGTTTGGGCATGTAATAGGCATGCAATGAATGAACAAATTCTCACATTAGGGTTCCTGATTTTATCAAACATTTTTTCCTCTGCATACTTTTAAAACAACTTTTGAAAAAAAATACCTCTTGATTTTGAAAAATTGGGGTTCTTCAAAGTATCTAAGATTCAACTCACTATGAAAAAAATGGGTTGTACTGACAATTTGGTTTCATACTGTACATGCATCCATCCATCCATACACACACATTTATGTATATGTTTCATACATAGTTTTCAATGTTGATGACATTGATTAGGACAATACTGAAGCCCAAATTCATAGACCTAACCTATTTGGTCAGTCTTTGTGTTTTGGTCCTAGGTACTAATGGCATATCCAAAGCAATATTCTCTTACACACATTTCATGCCCAGTACAGTGTGGTGCATTGTTTGAGAACAGTTATGTAAGTACAGAATAGGCTCAGGATAGGACAGATTGTGGTTACTCTTTAAAAAATATATGATGACCCAACTTTGAGCATAGTTAAGAGGTTTTTGGACATATGAAGAATGCTCATGTTTGCCTCAGGGATATTAACTAAGAAAAGATAACCATCTTTAGTTTAAATACCACTGAAATTACATTTAAAGATGCCTCAGCCAATTCATATGATGTAGAAAAGTCTCCTAAAAGGAACATTTGTTATGTTATGTTATTTAGCTTATGTACTTAACCAACATATACAAAGACATGTATTCAAGATTCCAAGAGCAGAACCTCAACTTATATAACAGAACTTTACAGTGGTAGGAAAAACAAGGGTTTCATTGAACAACAGTTTGCTTTGTGATCATACTGTAGAACCAAACAATTCTAGACCCAAAACCCAAAACTCTGAATTGCTCCTGCCTGGTCCTACTGACCTGAAGTCCTGTAATCACACTGGATAGACTTAGAAAGCCCTGGATTCACAATTCAGATCTTCTGGATCTGTGCCTTTATCAGCAAGTCCATTATTTTAATGTACTGCTCAGAAGAGACAACTAAGAAACAGGTGGACACATTATTTGACTGTTTTGAAGGCAACCACGTGGGTGGGCAAAGGAAGCTTTGACCCTCTCAGCACTGGTAATCATCTGGGTCGCTTGTCCTTATACAGGGGGCAATCTTTTATGTGCCAGTATGGAAAGGGCTAGTTGTCTGATGATATTTAACAACTGGGATCTCTGAGATAGATCCAGTAGAGGGATATATCTTCTGGAGACTGGGGGTTTTCCTGGGGCGGTTCCTGCAGGGGAATAAGACTAAGTCTGGGAAAAAAATAAAAGCCCTCTGGCACTCACTCACCACTTCCTTTTGAATTCACCTGAAGAATATGGTCTACTTCTGAGGTCAAATGTCCAGCAGTCCCTGGAGGGAGCCTGTCTTACTACTCAGTATCAGGATGAGAAGAGGGGACTTTGCTTTCTCCTCAAGTGTGTTCAGAGACTAACCTTTGAAACAGCTTAGCCAAATGGAAGATTTTTCTTTGAAGGACTTGTAGATAAGTGGTTAATAACTTGCTCTTCCAAAAAGTAGAAATCTCCAAATATTTCCATTTAAATACATATGTTTCCTGTACTCTACAATAAATTGTATTTAGGTATTCAATTTAATTAAAATTAAATGTATTCAAAAGCTATTCACTTTCTCTCAAAGGCCTTATGTCTATAAAGATGAGATCACATATTCATAGAGGCTTTTATTTAAGCATATTCTCAAAGTGGCTCTTAGTAAAATCCCTGAACTTTTGCCCTAGTGTCCTGTTAATGGGTGGTGTCAGGGATTCTGGCCTTCAAGGACATGATTATGGCTTTGGCCATGCCCATTATTGATTCTATAGTGAGTCAGGTTCAATTTTGATTTAGGATGAAGCCATTTCCTTTGATGAGGTGAATGAACTCTTCCTGGATCACCCCAGATATTCATTATCTGGCAGGAGTTAGTCACAGAAGTTCAATTGGATTCTTAGAAAAAAAGAAATAGGTCTGAAAATAGGGACCATCCTGCCCAGGCTCATAGGGAGAAAGGGAAGATGACAGTGAAAGGCTCCTCTACACAAAGGCTCGTCATGCCTAGGTTGTCACTTCTCCATCTGCCCGAACTCTCGCTTCCCATTTCTGTCCTGTTTACCTGGTCTCCTCTCCACCTGTGTTCTATCTGCGTTCCACCCACACTCCTGAGCTCGCTCTGCTTATTTCAGACCCAGCCTCTGCTATTCGTCCGACAAATTGGTGAGGAGTTCATGGTTTCCCCCTCATCTAGACAGCTCTTCTCTTTGATTCAGGACAGTGGTTTTCACAGCAGACAGAACTGAGTTCGAATCCCAACCCTTCCTCTTACTAACCTCGTGACATTCCACAAGTCTTTAGGTCGCCCTAGGCTTCAGTTTAACCATCTGTGAAATGGGCTTAATAACACATGTCTCAGAGTTGGTGTAAAGATGAAAGGATGTGAGGCATGCTAAGTGTTTAAACCGACTGGCAGCTAATCCCCAATTACATACTGATTTGAATAACATCCCACCTTTCTCTCGCTGACAAAATTTGTCTCTCGCTGACAAAAACTGATTTGAATAACATCCTACCTTTCTCTCGTTCACAAAGCGTTTTCTATTACTCTACTGACGTTACCTTAACCACCACGTAAGCTGCTGCAGGAATTACTCTTAGAACGCTGTGGCACTAACACCACACGGGAAGCTATGGTACCGTTGAAAGGCCACAGGCTTCCGAGGCTGCTGCTCTGGGGTTGGGATCCCGGCTCTGCCATGTCCTAGCTGCACTCTGACTGACTCACTTCACCCTTCTTGCCCTAGATAGAGAATACACGGAAGCCTCATTGGATTGTTGATTAAATAAGGTAATATGTATTGAAGGCTTAATCTGTGCTAAGTCCTGTCCTAAATTCTCATTAATTTTGTCAAAAGCACCATCTGAGCACCATCTGAGTTACAGGGAAACTGAGGCTCAGAGAGGTTCGGGCACTTGCAAGAGGTGACGTCGGATGTGGGCTGCGGGGACCAAGGCAGCCGTCCCAAAGCGTGCCATGCTGGCATGTTGAGTATTTTGAATCAAAGTTACTTAAGAGACAGTCTGTGCACGAACACTGAGGCCCCTGTGTCCCCCTGAAAGCAGGAAATTAAACTCCCATGTAACAGGTACTTTCTCTTTACCAGGAGGTGAGGAGACAACCTTTTCACCAGAAATGGGAAATTGAGAGCCGTACAAACAATGCACCCTTGTTACTTTTTACTAATTTACTACCACAACCCAAATTCTGTTTAGAATTCCTTACTAATCCAAATGCCCAAAGTTTTGTCTTGTGTTGTTTTTGTCCTATCAGATCCTCACAGAGTTATGGTCTCTTTGTCTCAAATGTAGGACAATGACCTGCCTTGGTCATTTCCTCAGGTCTCAATGTCACAATCGGGCCTTCCCTGTGTACACATCATAAAATTTTACTTTTTCTCCTGTTAATATGTCTCATGTAAATTTAACTTTTAGTCCAGCCAGAAGACTGTGAGGGTCCAGCAGAATGGACCCTTCAGAGCCCAGGGGTGGCCCCCGTGGGCCACTCATGAAAGGGCTTTCTGTCTGCTCGGGTGTGACCCCAGAGGAAGGCTGGGACAGCACTCCCTGCTCGGCAATGTTGAAATGCTTCGTGTAAAGGCTTCGTCTCCCCGGTGAGACTGTAAGCTTCTTCAGAGCATAGGGTGTGTTTTTGGTTTGCTCTCATTTCCCCAGTACTTAGCAGAGCATTGCGTTATAACAGGCATTTAATAAATTTCCCGTTGATTTACATGTGTAGTGGTCACACTCCCAGCTCCTGAGGGCTTTCTGGAAGCCTCTCACGGGGTAGTGGTTTACTTGTCAACAAGAAGGACAACGTAGGAATAATGCTGACATGATAGTTAAGGGATTCTGAGCACTTGTTTTGTACCTGGAAGTTGATGTGGATTACCTCACTTACTCCTCTCAGCAATCCGACAAATTATATGCTATAATGAAACCGTGTTACAGATGAGGAAACTGAACCTGCGCAACTATGTGATCTGCCTAATGTCCCGGGGCTATGAAGGCTGGAGGTTAGAAGCCCAGATTTGAAACCGGCAGTCTGATTCTGGAGCCTGACTTCTTCCTGACTTCTTAAAAATCGGCCTGATGACCTGCCAATTTCTTGTTTCACGATTCTTTTTGTAATTTTCTTTACTGTGGCAAAATATGCATGCCATAAAATTTACCATTTTAACCAGTTTGAAGCACACAGTTCAGTGGCATCAACTACAAACACATAGTTGTGCAATCACCACCATCTGTCTCCAGAACTTTCTCACCTTCCCCAACAGGAACTCTGTCCCCATTAAACACGAACTCCTCATTCCTCTCTTCCTCCCCCTTCCTCTGAAAATGTGTTTTCTTTCAAGGTGAGTATTTCAGTGTGAAAGGTGACTATTCTAATACTTTTAAAAACATTTTAATGTTTATTATTTATTTTTGAAAGAGAGAGAGAGAGAGACAGAGCTCAAGTGGGGGACCGTTAGAGAGAAAGGGAGACAGCAGGCTCCAGGTTCTGAGCTGTCAGCGCAGAGCCCCGTGTGGGGCTCAAACTCACGAACTGTGAGATCGTGACCTGAGCCGAAGTCGGATGCCCAACTGACTGAGCCACCCAGGTGCCCCATGACCATTTCAATTATTGAGGACTAGTCTGAGAGTTTCTGTCACGGAAGTTTTGGCAAACTCTGTACCCTGATGATTGTCTCACTCACCTTGGTCCTGGAGCCTTGTGACCTTGTTTTCTGACTGATATCAGCGGGCCTGGGGGCAGAAAGGTCTTTGGTGACAGATGGCTTCTCCTGTTTAAATCAGTCCTCTTACAGATTTTTCCCATCTCCGGGCTTGTTCATTTTTCTGTTAGTGCTGCCACATCCCCATGATGTGGGCCCAGAATTCTGAGTCACTGGCTTTACTTACGTCAAAGAGAGGTACAATGACAAAGGAAAACCGCCGTAATTAATATCTGCCATAAACTGTGTGCTGACTTGTTGCGTGAGGGGGAATGCTTGTATTATGGGTGTAAAATTTTCAGCAGCACCCATAGCTCAGTCACAGGTAGAGTTGAAACAAAACAATCTGGCCAGAAGTACTAGAAATAATCCGTCTGTATATCTAATGAGGGGAAGTGACAGACTCTGTTCCTATTGTCCTTTTGCAGACATGCCTCTTCAGGTTGTGGATGGCATGACATTTTTCATCTCGACAAGGCCAGTTTATGAAACAGACACAGGGGCAGAGCCAGAAGATCACAGATGTTTTAATGCTCCATTGCAGCCAATGTCCTTGTGAGAGCCACTTAAAGTCACCACGTCTTTAAAATACAGCTTATTCCACGGCAGCAACGGTGCCTATGTAACATAAGATTATTTTGCATAATGTCTCTATGGATATGGATATAATTATAGATAATTTCAGTTTTTGTCTTCAGTTTCCAGGTTGATACAGACTATATTTTTGATTCCTCCCTTCTTGGTGCGTATATCCCTTGAAATTTACTTTTTCTTCATTTTCCCAACTTCCTGGCCTTTATGTCTGCTTTCACATACGATAGAAATCTTATGCCCTTTGCATCCAGCTTTACTGAGCAAGATTCTTCTGTTTTTCAATGATTTCAAACAATTCCATCATTCCATGAAGCCTTCCTCGACAAACCTAAAAGGAAGTTGATAATTTGTTTTCATTAACTTTCTTAAGATTTACCTTTATGGGACTCAGACTTAATGTCATTTAAAACACTTTTTATTGAATGATCACATATGGAAAAGTGCACACACTTTCACTCCACAAGTCACTAAATCTCATCTGAACGTACCCACAGAATGAGAGCAAAGATAAAGAAACAAAATGTTACAGTGACTTCTAGGAGCACAGATTAGTCTTGTTTATTTTCAGACTTTATATAGATAGAATCACACCATTTACATTCTTTTGCTTCAGGTATTTTTTTTTTTTTTTGTCCTACAATTTGAAATTGAGATCAGAATAAGATCGCAATTGGTTGTTATGCCATTTATGTCTTTTCTATGTATCCTGTCCATCTCTTATCTTTTGAAGTGTTTTAAAAAAGAAACTGGGATGCTAATCCTGTAAAGTCTCCTGTAGTCTGGTTTTGGTAATTGCATCCCTTATTTCTTAGGATATGTGCCTGTCTTTAATGAAAATTGGTGGTCTGATACAGAGGCTTCATCAGATTCAGAAGGCATATAAAGTCTGGCCTTACTGTTTGTGGTGTCATCAGCCACTGGGAAATCATTGCCTGACTCCTAGATGAGGACACAGAAGCATGGAAAGGTTAAGTGATTTGGCCAAGTGCTCAAGGCAGAGCTGAGATCTGCATGAATCTATTCCAGTGCACTCTACACGACAGACCAGCATTGAAAACTTACTGTAATTGCTGAGTGTGATTCAAATATATTTGCAGTTACTAGTGACTCAAGTATCTAACTCTTGCTTTTGTGTTTTCTCTGGAAGGCACGGGCCATGTTCTTTGTATTGCTTCTATAGTGCACAACGTTATTTATGATGGCAGTGGTTATGTGTGCATTAGGGAGGAAGAATTTTACTCCGCCTTTTAAGGTTCTTCCACCTGGACCAAAAATTAACGTGCTATGAGACAATCTGACGGTAGAAAATCAAACAAAAGTTTAATAACACATATACCTCCTGTATATATAGTTTTTCTCGGACAGACCCAGAAATAAGTCCCAGAAACGGCTGAAACTGTAACCTTAAATACCATCTCCAGCTAAAAGATGTTGGGGGTTGGGAGTCCCTTATGGGAGGTTACCAGGACAAGTGTAGTAAGCAAGAATAAGGTTGTTAATGTAGATTTAAGGCCATGCTTTCTCCACTGATAATAGTTTCTAGAGACTTAGAGTCATCTCCCTCTTCTGGTACTGAGGGAGATACCTTACAAATGGAAATTTTTCTTAACATGTAAATATCTCTTACAAAAAGGTAACTTCTACTGGGTTTTGAGAGTTCCTCCTGTGTCTGCTGTTTCTTAAAAATGACCAGCTTAGAATAATCAATAGGCCAAAGATGCATATCTTAGGAGGGCAATATTTGCTCCCCTACATGTGAAAACAGAGTAGAAAGACCTACTTTTTAGGACATTTTTATTTTAGAAGAATGGTATTAAATTCAGCTAAATATGTATTTAGAAGCACATACCATGTGCTTAGCAAAGTGAAAATGTAAATAAAAACAAGGAAAAGATAACAACCCTGCCGTTAAAGAGATCCCAAACTGGGGTGCCTGGGTGACTCCGTCAGTTGAGTATCTGCCTTTTGGTTTTGACTCAGGTCATGATTTCACAGGGTGAGATCGAGCCCCAAGTTGGGCCCTGCACTAGGCATGGAGCCTGCTTAAGATTCTCTCTCTTCCCCTCTCCCTCTGCCTCCCACTCACTCTCATTCTTTCTCTCTCTAAAAAACAAAAACAAAAACAAAAACACAAAAAAAACAAATCCCCAACTTTTTCACAGAATCTTATGTCTGAGAGGGACTGCTCACATATATATGGTCAGTGGGAAAAAGAACTAGTTTCTGAGTCTGAAGACAGGGATTAATATTTCCCCTGTGTTGTTTTCTGGCCCTGTGACGAGGCAGACAGTTTAATGACTACAGGTTTCAGTTTCCTCATGTATAAAAAGGGAGCCTGTCCCACATAATGGTTATGAGTCTAAATGAAATAGTGATTGCAAAGAACATTATAGTAATGATACTTCCATATCATCTCTGCTTGGATATTACAAGAATGGGAGAACCCGCTGCTTTAAAAGCAAGTGCTTCATTTAAAAAAAAAAAAAACTATAATTATTATAATATTTTCCTTTGACTGAACCAAAATCTTCCTTCTTGTAACTTCTGACCATTGATTCTGATCAGTATCTTCCAGTAGAAGCATAAATCTTTCTTCCCGGTGTTAATGTCAATCTTTCTCATGTTAGCCCTTCAGATACATGAAGACCGCTATCATCGCATTTCTATTTTCTAGGAAAACCATCCCCAACTCATTTGATCATTCTCCCCATGCCAGGGTTCTCAACTAGTGATTTTTAGCACAGAATACACATCAGAATCACCTGGGAATTTTTAAAAAGCATGCAGTTTGAAAAGGCTCTCCAGGGGCACCTGGTTCAATTGGTAGAGCATGCAGCTCTTGATGTTAGGGTTAGGAGTTCGAGCCCAGGTTGGGGGTAGAGATTGCTTAAATAAACAAACTTAAAAAACAAAAAGGAAAAGGAAAAGCTCTCTGATTGATTTGTAAGTTCTTATTTAACTTGGTATCTTGTTTTGAAAACTTTTCAAACTTGTCAGTACCTTCCTTAAAATATGACTCCCTAATCCAAACAAACATTATAGGCATATGTGGACCAGCTGAAGTGTTTACGGTCTGCTAGCTCTTGTAGCAAGCAAATCAAAAGATGATGAACGATTAAACACAATGGAAGTTTATGTCTTACTGACAGGAGTTTAAAGTGGACTTTCCTGATTGATGGGTGACTCTCTTCCAAGCACTGATTTAGGGTGCCAGACTTATTGCTTCCTATAGTTCCGGACTATTTTCAAAACCTGACCTCAAGGGTCAATAGGCTTACTACATCAAGCTGGGGGAAAAAAAGAGCATGGGGCATATGGGCATTTTTACAGACCTAGCCTGAAGCAGTGTGCATACTTTGGGTCATAAAACCACACGGTCACACCCAGTCGCAAAGAAGTGTACCTAGGAATGGGAGAAATTGAGTTTGAGAGACAGCTAGCTAGTCTGTACTGCTACTGTATATGATGTGTTATAACTACTTCTTCTGACATTAGGAATACCACCTGTTGATGAGGTGAATGAGTTTAAACTGCCCGGACAAGAGAAAACAACTTAAAAGATAAGCAGAGAGTGGAAGACAATGAAACGTTTATAACATCTCTAATGTTTGGGGTAGCTACGTTATACTGTTAACTTATTGAAGTAACAGTCAGCTAAATGCTTTTAGTTGTTTTTGAAAGACATGCCAAGTCAGGTTCCTCTCCATTCAATAATCATTCAACTGTTTTTTTTTTTTTTTTAAATTTTTTTTAATGTTTATTTCTGAGACAGAGAGAGACAGAGCATGAGTGGGGGAGGGGCAGAGAGAGAGGGGGGACACAGAATCCGAAGCAGGCTCCAGGCTCTGAGCTATCAGCACAGAGCCCGACGCGGGGCTTGAACTCACAAACCACGAGATCATGACCTGAGCCGAAGTCGGACATTCAACCGACTGAGCCACCCAGGCGCCCCTCAACTGTTTTTTAAAAAACCTATTCATCAGACTTTATATCATGTTAGTTGAGAGCCATCAAGCTATTATGCAACATATAGCAAAGCTTTGCAGCAGAAATCTTCCTTTCTCTTTAGCAGAGACATCATGTACAGAGAAAAAGGTACAACCTGTGTCATGTAATTAAATTTGCATTATATAATACTGATTTCTATTTACTTAGTGCTTCCATTATTTCTAGGCACTCTGCTAAATATTTCACCTGCATTCAGTTTTTAAATACTCACAACCATCTTGGTAATAGATATCATTATCTTCCTTTCACAGGACTACTGACCGTCAAAATTAGGGTTGAAAGGTAGGTATATCTTACTTCAAAGATGAATTTTTAATTGCTTTTCTGTGTCATTTCCCAGGTACACAATACCTCTTATAAAATGCCAAATAAGGAGACAGAAAATGTGAATGTTATCAGGGAAGATTATATTGGAAGTAAGATTTGTTACGACCCTAAATAAAGAGTAGGATCTAGCGAAAATGATAAAGGGCAAGAGTTTATTTAGATGTCATATTTTTCACTAGGGAGCCCAATCATTCTATAAGCAACCATCTTTTGGGCTTTGGCAGATAGGATGTTAACAATGAAGACTGAGCTATAGGGAAGTTAGGTCTTACACTGAGGCACTGCAGTGGTTTGAGCCTCTTCAAGACACATGGATTTCCAGTGTTTGTCTCTCTATGAATATATATTTTCATTGCTCTACTTGAGGATATTTAAATATCCATAACTGAAAATAGGAATTATACATGTTGGAAGCCAGTAAAAAAAAAAACCCACTCGTTTGGATGCGTTTTCTAGCCAGTTTGCTCGTTCCTAATGCTATGTCTCCGCCTGGTGGGAGGTTATGGAATTACAGTAAATTTAAAAGGGCTCATTGGGTAGAATGATGATCACATCCGTTGTAAAAATCAGTCAGCTGATTATAGGAAACAAGGAAAAAAAAAACCCCTAGCAACAACAATACAAACTATGCCATTTCCTTAACTTACCTGTCCTTATTAAAGTGGACTCCTTAAGATATATTGATTTCTTCCCCACAGAGAGCTATACTGCTTTTCTGCATGCACTATGAGGGACATTGATCGGAAAGCATCAATGCTTACTGCATTTAAGGGTTGTAGCCCTTCTCAAAAAGTAATGCTTTCTTTGGTGGTATGTATTTAATGGAAAGAAAAACTTCATCTAAAATAAAATTGACATCAATTCAAGGGGAGGGGGCTGTGGTGGGAGGAATAAATCAGGAATAAATTTCAAAACTTTCCCATGGATTTATATCAATCACACGCATGACTAACATAACTGGAGATTATAACAGTATTGATACGGTTTAACTAATTTGGTTGCGGTTAGTATATTCTGGCCATTAAAGCTTTTACGAATCATTTCTGTCCATTCCCTGGCAAAAGCATAAATTAACATAATATCAGCCTCTTGGTTTAGAAACAGAGATGAGAATTGGTCTATCTCAGAATCACTTGTGGCCTTTTTGGGTATATACCCTGGAGTTAGAAATAGCACGAAATGTTTTTGTCATATTTGTTATGTATGGAAGCACTGAAACCAGACTGAGACCTGTATTAAAAGTGCACCTACCCTGTGTGTGAGAAGGGAGCTATGAATCAAGTTACATCAGCTTTAAAAAACTAAATGGTTCCTTAGACGGCTATGGGAAACGAATTAACAATTGGTAAATATCCTAAGAGACCTAAATTTGGTTATGTGCTTCAAATACATAATCTGCTTATGCAAAGAAGGTACTATTTTCCCAATTTACAGAGAGGGAGAAAGATAATTAAGTAACTTGCTTAGGGTCACATTGCTATTGTGATATAATAATATCACAGGTATGGGTTGGTAGGCCTAGCCCCAAATCCTCATCTTTCCCACTGCTTCATTTATATTCACATCCTTCATTTTAGTGAGGAAGCCCTACTGAGACCAGCACTTAAATGTAGGAAGGCCAGTTAAGGAGGTGATTCAGAGTCAAGTCAATGAAAATGCTCAATAAAATTCAGAATGGGGGCACCTGGGTGGCTCAGTCAGTTAAGCACCCCACTCTTGGTTTCGGTTCAGGTCATTACCTCGCAGTTTGTGGGTTCAAACCCACACCGGGCTCTGTGCTGGCAGTGCAGAGCCTGCTTGGGATTCTCTCTCTTTCCCCCTCTCTGTGCCCCTCCCGCATGCTCTTTCTCTCTCTCAAAATAAATAAATAAACTTAAAAAAAATCAAAACCTGTGATACCTTATACTAGTATGTGATTTCTTCTATTTGTAATATGCATTGGTTTAAAAAACCGGTTACAGACATCATTTCATGTGGTCCTGAGCAATCCCAAGAGGAAATGAAGAAATAACGGTGATCTTCTCTTTTTATAGGTCAAGAGACTGAGGCTCGGAGAAATTGTTTCTCAAGACCATCGAACAACTTTCAGTGTGTGGTTTCTGCATGCCCAAAAGGAGAGGGTAATTGTTATACATCTTTCCCCTCCAACCCTCCAACCTCCAACCTTATCATGAGCTTTCCGTGCCTGATGCAAAGCAGGGGGACAATGAAGATGGGAATCACAATGGATTTTACCTCCTGGCATCCTTGTCATCCTTTGGTCCAGACTCTCAGAAGTTTATAACTCAGTACTTGTAAGTACAAAAGTGGTAAAAAAAAAAAAAATACTAATGACATCCAACAAGATGCAAATTCCAAGCCAAACATGAAAATAATGACTTCACTATTAGTGTCAATTGTTTCAAATGACCTTCTGCTACATGTTTGAGTTTTTGTTCTACTAGAAGACACATGTATTCAATAACTATTGGTCAAATTAATTGGTTACTGAAATCCACAGTACTAAGTGGAGGGGGTTGACGTGATGGGGGGGCAAATTTGCCACTTGCTAACTGTGAGACACTCTTCTGTTCAATGTTTCCTAATCATTTCTTCATCTTAAAAATAGATCTAGTATTGTCTATTTCATAGGCTTTTTTTTTTAATTTATTTATTTTTTTTATTTTTTAATATATGAAATTTACTGTCAAATTGGTTTCCATACAACACCCAGTGCTCATCCCAAAAGGTGCCCTCCTCAATACCCATCACCCACCCTGCCCTCCCTCCCACCCCCCATCAACCCTCAGTTTGTTCTCAGTTTTTAACAGTCTCTTATGCTTTGGCTCTCTCCCTATTTCATAGGCTTTAGTGAGGAGTAAAAAATAATAGCACATGCAGAGGGCACTGTGAAATGTAGGCTACATGGCAGGAACTCAATTACCATGGATATTTATAAAACATATTTTCTGAATTGTCTGAATTACGTCTTACAGGAGAGAACAAAAGAACTCCATTAAACATATTAATGGCAGAGATATTTAAACATATTCCTACTGTAGCAATATATGGGCATAATCTAATGACTTATTTTAGTTCTCAAGAAAATATGACATTTAATTGTTTCTAAAATAATGGAAAGGAAATTAAGTTAGGAGTTAAAAGGAGTTCTGGCTCTATTATTTAGCATCTCTCTGACATTGAGAAAGCCACTTAGAATCTTTGAAATTCAGTGTCCTCATCAATGAAATGAGATTATCTACCCTCATTACCTTCTATATGCGTTGTTTAAAATACCAATTGATTCCTGAAAGTGAAAGGTGATTTTTTTCCCCCTGTACTGTACTATTGTATCAATCTACCCATATAGAGCATTGTTTCCTGGCTACCTATCGGAGGAAATGGGGTCTCCTTTGCCAATCTTTGAATCTCAAATCCAGAACAGTTGACTCTAGCAGATACTTCACGTCAAGAGAAAAGTGACGGATTATTTTGAATACACTGCTTCTGCTGTATTTTCCTTGGAAGCCTCTTGGGTTGACATTCGTTCCCATCAACCGTGTTGTATTGAAAGCTGTTTTTTTTTTTTTTCAGGGGTGGGGTGCTGCAAGGGCCTTAATGGTTTGACATCAGTGACCTTCTTGGGCTGATGCTGTTGCTAGAATCCTCAGAGAGACCTTGTGTGCCCAGAACGTCCAGGGCAATTTTTCAGTCCCAGGGGCGACAGTCTAGATTGAATTAGCTTTGGCTCTTCCATCACTAAATAGATGGCACAGCAGGCCTGCCTCAGGGCATAAAAGCATTGATTCAATTCCAGTAATAGGCTTAATGAAGTACCTTCACCGTGTTCCAGGGTGCCAATTCTCTAAAAATCACCCTGAAATGTAAAGCTTAAGCAACGCTGGAGCTAACCCAATCAATTTAGAGACACAACAGAAAACAAGAAAAAGTTACGTCGATATTGTAAAGGATATGCTTGCATTTTCTCCAACCCTAGGGTTGAAAGTGATCTTGAGACAGCAACTAATGCATCCCTCAGCTTCCACGGTGGATTATGATAGAACCGTCTGAAAGGAGTCAGAATCGACTCTAAATTTCTAAATGCTTAAGGTGCCACACCTGCTCTGTAACACAGCCAACTCTCTAACAACCTTTGCCGTCTTCATTAGAAGGAAATCACCCACTCGCCGAATATTGCCTTGATCCAAGAGACTTCCACGTTACGTTGACAGCCAGATACATAGAAATGACAGGAAATTAAGGGGGTAATACAAAATTATCAATGTAAACTCGCATGTTATATGCTGCTCTATTCTCTAGTGCATTTTCATACCCGGTTTCTCATAAGAAAGGATCTGCAGTGAAGTTTACGGGCCTGGGACAAAAGGAAGAAGGAACGAGCCAGTGAGGACAGATAAGGGGTGGGGTTACAGCATCCTAAGTTTGAGGGAATCTTAAATTTTATCAAATCCAGTTTCCCTCCTGCAGAAGGATGATCTCGGTCTGCCTATGTGACGATCGTCGGCTCCTGCTCCCATATTCCTAACGCAGGGACACGTCGAGGTGATGAGGCAGGGCTGTCCATCACCGAGTGGTTCCATCTGCTAGAATGTACTTCGTTATATTTAGCCAAAATCTGCCTCCTGTAACTCCTTCCACTTCTGCCTTTGCCTTTGGTGACAAGGAAGCAAAAGTCTGTTCTTTATTCATAGGAAAGCTATTCAAAACTTAAGGACAAAATAGGTCCCTACCATGCAAATCTTCTCTGTGCTGAACAGTCCGGTTGTTTCAGCAAAGATCACGGCCCGTCTTTTAGGTTCCTAAGTCCTCTGGGTGTGGACTTCCACCTGGAAAGACACAGGTTCCTTGCTATTCCAAAACTGTTCTGTGTCTTAGCGGCATCAGCATCCCCTGGGAGCTAGTTATAAATGCAGACTCTCAGACCCCGTGCCAAACCTACTAAGATGGTTTGTATGAGCATCAAAGTTTGAGAAGCACTGTTATAGTTTGCTGGGATGTGTCTCAAAACACAGCAACTAGAATTACCTAAATCCTTCGAGCGTGGTCCAAGGACCACAAAATATTGTGCGATTATTTCGCTGGCTATGTACATTATATTTGTATTAAATCTCCTATCATTGCTTTATTTTTTATTTATTTTTTTCAGCAAATGCCTCAAATGGTTAATACCTCCTAAAGTTATGACTAACAAGAAGGTCCCGATCTTTTTCCACACAAACTATTGTTAATCATATTTGCTTCTTCTGGCAACAGTGTAATTGATATTTTGCACCTATATATAAGAATACACACATATCATTATTAAATTTTATCCTGTTGGTTATAGCCAATTTTTCTGCTCTGTTGGGATAATTTTGAAGCTTTACTTCATCAGCCATCACATTACTTATTTCTCCCAGCTGTATCCTTTTAAAAATAGATGAGCATGTCTCTCTTTATTTAAGACACCGATAAAAATAGTGAATAAAACAAGGCTAAGGGCAGAATGCAGTAATATATTTCTAGAAACTTCCTTCAAAGAAACACAGTAAGTTCTACAAATGTTTGCTGGGACTCTGTCATGTGGTTGGAAACTACCCTGTGTTACCTATCTGGAGTACACGGAGAATGAGGCAACGTTCCTGTCCTTGAGAAGCCCACCTCTAATGTGAATTCCGAACCTGGAGATCATGCAAAGACATCTCTTGCCAGGGCTAGCATCCCTTCATTAAGCTAATTATGGTAACAGAGTCCATGTCTGTGTGCCCTGAGGCAGGTCAGCTTTGCCACCTAATTAGCGATGAAAGAACCAAAGCTAATTCAATCTAGTCTGTCACTCTCTAGACTGAGGAATTATCCCAGACATCGTGAGAACACAAGCCTTTCTCCTGAAATTATAAGAAAGGACAGCCAACACCAGAAGGTTTTTTTCTCCTGAGGAGGTCAGTGAATCAAAGAGCAAATGTGACCTTCTAAAATGCATACCTTGGAAAGAGATAAAAGAAACTCATCATATGCAAAGCACATAGCAGTATCTCAGACTGATGGCACAAGAGAGTATGAAGAAAGACCGTAATTTATGACTAATTTTGTATTAGTGAGCTGATGCTTCAGAATTGATCCACCATCAATTAAAGAGGTCAAACTCAAGATCTATAACAAATGTGAATGAATTTTAAAAAACATCCAACTCTGTGTAAGAAAGACCTGAATGAAAACATTTAAAACTGACCGATGTCTTGAGCATTTGAGCCCATGCTAATCTAATTCAATTTTCAATTACTTTGGAATTGAAGATTCTTTGTCCCACTGGCCCTAACAACCTTGTGGGCTTCCAAATTCACTGGCATCTTCCTACTTTGCCCCTGGATCCTAACATTCTTCACTTAACAATCAATCAACAAATGTTTACAAGATTCCTTTCATGAGCCAAGCCTTCATAAAACTCACATTCTAGAGGGGAGAAATTGAAAATAAAGAAGTACGTCAGTAAATAAATGAGGTTAGTTTAGCTAGTGACAAACACTGCAAAGAAAAGAAACCATGGTAAGTTGTGAGTGACGCAGGCGTGTGCTCCTTCACATTGGACAAATGTTTTCCAATTCCAAGAGAAAACTGTTTCTGGCAAAGGGAACGTTCCCATCCAAATCTCCCCAAGACCAAGTCCTGGGCCCCCATTGCTTGATCCCCTCCCCCACCCAGCTTCTTCTTGTCCAATGGGTCTCAGCCATTGTCTGCTCTACCTCATTTTCAATGGATATCCTAGATCGTGTAGCTAGTTTGAACATTATATTTAGAGCACTTGCAAATTCTCTCTTATCTGGGCCTTGTGAATTGAATTCCTGGCTTAGGGTTTTCTTTCGGACCCTTCTCTCCAAGTCCACCCATGGCTCACTCCTCCGAGTAGAACCCAGGTACTTTTACTCTGTGCCCCCACAGTGCCCTGTGCTTTCCTTTCTCATGGAACTTGTCCTGCCCAGTGTCCCCACCAGGCAGTGAGCTCTTTGAAGGTGGGGGCTAATTGTCCAATGACTGTTCATCATCTAGCACAGTGTCTGACACATGTGAGGCCCTGAGACGCTTGAGATCAGTGAATAAGGAATTATTAAGTGGGTTTAGATTCAGATTTTTAACTTCACCTCATTTGGCCAAGTCATACTGCCATGTGTGTTTAATTTATATAAAAAATATATTTTTCTTCTAATGACATTAACTACCCACAGTTGTTTCATGTGGCTATATTTTCACCTTGTTAGAAGTATGTTACATTTTTCCATTTAAGTTGAATTCCATCCTATTTAAAATTACTTTGGGCAACCAGTCTTAGTGGACAATATGAAATTCAGTGGGACTTTGTGGCACAAGATTTATATATTTCTAATTCACCTCTGGTATGTATCTTGATCAGTTTTAAATGACACATGGCAATATACCTTTGATTTTTCACTTTATTTAGTTAAAAAATTTTTTAATGGTTACTTTTGAGAGAGAGAGAGAGAGAGAAAGAGAGAGAGAGAGAGCAGGGGAGGGGCAGAGAGAGAGGGAGACACAGAATCTGAACCAGGCTCCAGGCTCTGAGAGGTCAGCACATAGCCCGATGTGGGGCTCGAACTCATGAACCGCGAGATCATGACCTAAGCCGAAGTCGGACGCTTAACTGACTGAGCCACCCAAGGCACCCCAATTTTTCACTTTAGACTTTCTATCATTTATGTGTCCTTGTTCTCCAAGAAATCTCTTGAGGTTATTTTAAACCGTTCTCCTTTGACATAAGAAGAAGTCATAATTTTTCAGGAAAACCAGCCTGTGAAAACAAGCAATTTTAAGCGTGGCTTAAAATTCAAAAAAACAGGGACATTCTTACATACATAAGTAATAAAAGAAGTACTGTGATTTTGGAAAAGAAAGAAAGTCTTCATGCTTCTCCCCAAATTCTCTTGTAGCCAATGAATCTTCTGTAATTCCACATTTTTAAGATTTTCTTGTTAAAATGCAAATTCTCTTAGGAAGGATACATTAAGTCTTGTTCACACTGAAATTTAAGTGGCTAACATCAGATTTTTTTCCAGAGGAAAAGTTAATAGCTTATATACTCCCAGACTCTGAGGGGAGAAGGAAGGGAATAAGAAAGAACTAGAGAGATGTGGATATATAAAAAATGGTCTCAGAACCCCTCAATTAAATGTTGTCAACTATGAAGGTCTGCAGGAGTTGACCTTGCCATTTGGGCAAGGGCCTGAGGTCGAGCTTGAGAGAATGTGTTTCTCTCTCTCTCTATTCTTCCCAGTTAGTTTTCAGATTCAATATTGCTAAATCCTTTAATAAGTTTCTGAGGACATACCATGAAATGTGAGGAAATAAATCCCTTGCTTATTCTGGAATTCAGAGTGAAATATCCTTCATTTATTGATTTTGAGTATGCAAGTGATTCTGGCCAGTCATTTATTAGTAATGGGCAAAATAATTTAAACTATTCAATAAGTGTGCTATGCCCATCCGTGTATTTACATATGTCTTCATAAGAATCATCAAGGGTAATTTTACATTTATCTATTCAAGCTCTGGCCAACGTTGAATTTAGCAATAAATTACTCACAGGCACTTTTTATTTTAAAGCCAGATTAGGATTCCAAATTGTATGTGTTTGTCAAATACTGAATAATTCAGATGTCTTTTAATCAGTTCTCACTGCAAATGCTGTGGGTAGGAAATAGGACTTAGAAGGGAAGGTGTCATAGAACCCAACAGAGAAAAAGAGCGAGAAGTGAATTAACCACTGCAGGTGGTTACTAAGAAAGTAAACGGTGAAAGGTAGAGACAGTGGATGTTGGTAATTTGGATGGAAAGGTTTTTTGGGCTGATGGTGAAGGAAGGCCAGGCATGAATAAAAGCAGCTAACATTATTAAGTGCTGTGTTCTTGGAATTGTACAAACTGTCGGATGATGGTTATCTAACTGGTCAGTGGCCATGTGACTTGAGAGCTCAAACTCGAAACCACTGCATCCTACGGAGAGGGATTCAGATACAGGCAAGATGGAAGAATATGCAAAATAGACAAAGACCTTGGGATATAAATTTTGGGGATTAGAGGCCCACACACTGTGGTTCCATCCTCTCTGTGAGCCATTCTCAGTACCTTCAGTCAGTATCCACTTTATCTTTTCCGGGATCCCACAGAACTTTACATGAAACTCTGTTGTAACACTGGCCTAGGCTGATTTGTTCTTCATTATACACTGAGTATTTTCAAAAATTATTTTAAAACAACTTTACTGAGGTACAATGAGGTATAACTGACACACAATAAACTGCATATATTTAGAACATATAATTTGGTAAGTTTGACATATTTTTTGCTCAGGAAACCATTATCAGGGTCAAGATAGTGAACGTATGCATCACCTCCAATAGTTCGTTGGTGTACCATTATAATCCCTCCCTTTATCCCTTGTATCAGTCAGGTTTCTCCAGAGAAACAGAACCAAAAGGATGTATGTTGTAACAAGTTGGTTTATGCAATTGTGGAGACCAAGATGTCCCAAGACCCAGGAGATTCGACGGTGTAGTTCCCATCTGAGACCATGTGCCTGAGAACCAGGAGAGCCAATGGTATAAATTCTAGTCCAACGGCTGGCAGGCTCCAGGCCCAGAAGAGCTGATTTTTCAGTTTGAGTCCAAAGGCAGGAAAAGACTGGCGACCCAGCTCAAATGGTCAGGTAGGAGAGGTTCCCTCTCACCAAGCCTTTTTATTCCATTTAGGTCTTCAGTTGATTGGATGGGACCCACCCACATTAGGGAGGGCAATCTGCTTCACTCAGTCTACCTATGCAAATGTTAATCTTATCCAGAAACATCCTCACAGACACACCCAGAACAAAGCTTGATCAAATGTCCAGGCCCCCTGTGGCCCAGTCCAGGTGACAGATAAAATCACACCTCTCCTCCTTGCCCCTGTGTCTGGGCAACTACCGATCTGCTTTCTGACGCCATACATTAGTTTGCATTTCTTAGAGTTTTATATCAACAAATTCACACGTCATATACTGTACTCTGTTTTTGTCTGTTTTCTATTGTATAGATGTATCACAAAAGATGGACATACAGGCTATCTGTAGTTTTGAACTCGTGTAAGTAAAGCTGCTACGCACAAGCCTTCGTGTGGGCATATACTTTTACTTCTCTTGAGTAAATTGCCTGGAAGCGGAATGGATGGATCACATGGGAGGTGTATCTTTAACATTCGCAGAAATGGCCACACTCTTCTCTGAACTCGTGTACCATTGTACATTCCTAGTAGCAGTGCATGAAAGGTTCAGTTCTTGTAGAACCTTGCTAACACTTGGTATGGTCAGTCTTTAATTTTGTCCACTCTAGGTGTGTGGTGGTATCTTGTTTTAGTTTCAATCTGAATTTTCCTAATGACTAAGGATACTATGCATCTTTTCACATGCTTATTTGGCAGCTACACACCATCTTTGGTGAAAGCGTCAATTCAAATATTTTGGTCATTTTTATTGGGCTGTTCATTTTATTATTGATTTTTGAGCATCCTTTATGTACATGTATTTTATCAGATATATCATTTGCAAGTATTTTCTCACATCTTGTGGTTTGCTTATCTCTTTACAGTGTCTTTTTCAGAGAAGAGGTTTTTGATTTGATGAAGTTCAGTTTAACAGTTTGTTCTTTTATGCATTATGACTTAGGTGTTGTTTTAGAAAAAATATTTGCCTAACCCCAAACTGCAAAATTCTTTTTATGTTTTCTTCCCTAAGATGTATAGTTTTAGTACCTATAATATTTTGAGTTTTTAGTTGTTCATGGTGCAAGTTATAATCGAAGTTCTTCTTTCATCTTTTGCATAAGAAAATCTCATTCTTCCAGTACCATTGGCTGAAAAGACTATCCTTTCTTCATTGAATTACATTTGTACCTTTGCTGAAAGACATCTGTCCATGTATGAGGTCCTTTTTCCTGGATTCTCTACTCTACTATGTTGGTCTATTTTTCTATCTGCATGCTAAGATGACTGTTTGGATTACTATTGCTTTAAGTAGTAATAGTGTTAATCCTGAAACTTTAGTTTTCATTTTCAAAGATATTGGCTAATTAAGATCCTTTGTATTTCAGTACAAATTTTTGAATGTCTGTAATCTCTAAACAAAAATTTTTGGAATTTTGATTACAGTGAATATAGATCAATTTCAGGAGAACTGACATTTGACAGTTGTGTCTTCCAAACTGTGAATCTGATATATCTCTTCATGTATTTGGGATTTCCCTAAACTCTCTCAGCAATATCTTGTACTTCTCAGTGTATATCTATGGCACATCTTTTGTTGGATTTCTTTCTAAGAATTTCATAGTTTTAATCTTATAAATGGTACATTAAAATATCAGTTTTTAATTGTTTGTTGTTACTGACAAGATCCAACTGATCTTTGTACATTGACCTTGTATGTTGAAGTCTTACTACTCCCAGTCATGGGTTGTAGGAAGTTCTTTGTAGATTACACTGGGTTTTATACATAGATTATCATGTTGTGAATAAAGACAACAGTAAAGACAGTTTTACTTCTTCCTTTCTAATTTGGATGCCCTTCCTTCCTCCCCTCCTTCTGCCCTCCTGCCTTCTCTCCCTCTGACTCTGTGTCTGTCTCTCTCTATTATATCCTCCAGCACAATGTTGGATACAAGTAGAGAGAGCACTGTTTTCCTCTGATTCCTCAGATGGTTCTTCCCCGAGCCTTGGGTGGTTTCTTCATATGCATATGCTGATCAGTATTCAGTGAAATTCTCAAGGGGGATCCTCTTTAGACACCAATGTTCCCCTCTGCATGCAACTCTCATCTTCTGTACTGAGTTTTGAGAAGGCTAGTGTTGGTCTTCACAGGCTCTCAAGTCTGACTCCTGACCTCCAGGATTCTGCTGGACTCTAAGTGGTCTCTCCTCCCTACATTGTTGTCTATAAACTCTCTCCAGGCAGTAGGCTTGGGCAATTTTAGAGATTACCTTGTTTGTTTCCCATCTCTTGGGGATTACTGTCCTTCAGTGCCTGTGTTTTACTACCTGTTGTTTCATATATTTCTTCTTTGTTTGTTTGCTTGTTTGTTTGTTTCAAGGTAAATCTGGTTTTTCTTCTTAGTCAAGAAGTTATATACACTGATAAGTCAGAACGTATTACAATGTTTTCAATGAAAAAAATAACAGTTGCTACCTCCCAATACTTGTCCCCTAGCATCAATTACTTTAAAAGTTTGAGCTGTTTCTTCTGGAACTTAACTCCATATTTCTACTTGCAAGCCTGTACTTCTTTTTTGAATATTTTTCTTTTTCTAAATTTATTTTTAAAGTTCATTTATTTATTTTTGAGAGGGAGAGAGAGAGAGAGAGAGCATGAGCAAGGTAGGGGGAGAGAGAGAATCCCAGTCTCCACACTGTCAGCACAGAGCCCGATGTGGAACTCGAACTCATGAACTGTGAGATCATGACCTGAGCCAAAGTCGGGAGTCAGGCGCCCAGCCAACTGAGTCACCCAGGCACCCCCTTGATTTTTCAATTTTGGGCTTTGGCTCTCTATTCTCTATCCTGCCGAGAACATTCCCACACATGCATATTTCCCCTCCCCACCCTGACCTTCTAATTTAGGTATGTCATAATTTGTGATTACATATAAAACAGGTTTTCTATATATATAACACCAGAAATACTGTTTACAGTTAAGCCACAGAGTACAACAAAATTAAAATTTTATCTTTAAATAGTATTTCTTTTTCTTGGGGTTTAAAATCAAGCTTGCCCCAGTATCAGATCATCTAGAAAGCTTTACAAGAATATATACTTCTAGAATCTAACTTGGATCTGAATTTGGAACTCTAGGCTGGAACCTCAGAGGAAGTATTTTATAAAACACTCACAGGTCACTGAGACCCAGCTGGTCTTCTGAAGTTTGGGAATGACTGCCTTTGGGCTTTCATGTCATTTGCGCACAAGTGCACGGTTGTAACGACGATACCATTTTCATCACTATTAAACTGTCAGGTGGCACTGAAGTTGTGCCATCATGGACTTCTCTCTGACTCTACACATCAGTCATAACACACTATGATCTCATCTGTCAACTGGCACCAAGGTGGTGGCCTGGTCTCTGCTAACAGTGACTGGATTATAATTGGACCTGACCTTGTGGACCCCGGGCATGGTGTTCAAATTGCTGGGTTCACTGAACTGAATTAAGAATTAACAGCCTCTTTTGAGAAGTCAAATATGGGGGATTGACTCAACTGCTCATGTGCACCTATATTTCAGTGGTACCAGTTTGCAAAATTACCGATTTTGGTTGGAGTTAGCCTTGAACACAGTGTGTTGTGCAAATAAATTGTCATTAGCACCACCTGTCTCTCCATTAGCTTCTGTAGCCTAATTAGATTTCTACCATATCAGGAAGTATTCAAAGCGTGCAAATGGCAAGGCTTCACCCCGTTTAGCCATCCAGTGGGAACCAGAGTACAAGAAAGTGAATTAACTCTCTGCCCTTGAAAATCTAGGGACTGTTTTTAAGAAGTAAATATTACGTTAGGCATACCCTCCTGAGACATAAACTCCAGGTCCTTCCTGGAAGATGTTTCAACCTTTCTCAATAATCATCACAAATGCTAATGCCAGATGCATAATTAACAAAGCACATGCACATGTTGGGAACTTGTGAACACTAAAGTTTGGCTTAATAATCAGGCAGACTCCCAATATGTAAGCAACACAAACACAGTCTCTGAAGAGCTGTGCCACATAATTTACCTTCATGTTACAGTTTTGAAAGTCAATGTCCTTGCCTCATAGTCTGTCACAGACATGAATTCTAATAATTTCAAAGTCCAAGACTTTGTATGGTCCCTTCCTTGAGGGAGTATTCCACACTTCATTAGTGAAAACTGGTTTGAAAATTTTGATTTGTAGAAATACTATAAAATCTAACATACTCCATCAACCACAATTTCCCAGAACATTTGGAAACTGAACTTCATAACATCAACTTCTGCCTTGGCATGAAGCTGTGTTGCCTTTCAGGGAGCATATTAGAAAATGTGCCTTAGGAAATAGTACAAATAAGAGTTCTCCAGAACAAAGCAAACTGGCTATTAACTTATAAGTCCAGCCATCCATCTACCCATCCATCCAACCATCCATCCACCCACCCATCCATCCGTCCATCCATCCATCCATCCATCCATCCATCCATCCACTCATTCATTTGAGAAATATTTAATGAGTCCCTTCTATGGGCCAGGCACTGGGGTACTGAGAAGTACTATGAATTAAAAATAACATAGTAACAGGGAAGAAGGTAACAGGAGGCTTGGGTGGGGTGTGTGTTATTTTAAATAGAGAAAAAACCTTTGATGAAACATTATTTTGGCAGACACCTAAATGAAGTGAGAAAATAAGTCATGGGAATATGTAAGGAACATGTTTCAGAAAAGGGAAAAGCAGGCACAAATGTCCTGAGGCAGAAGCCTGTTGGGATGTTTCAGAAATAGCAAAGAGGACAGAAGAATAAAAGGGATGGGAGATGGGATCAGAAGGTCAGAAGGGAGCCAGGTCTTGTTAGAGTATGAAATGTGATTTGAACATGATTTTAAATGTGAACAGAGGCTGTTTGCAGGTCTTATGCAAGAGAGTGACACGGCCTCACTTAAGTTTTTAGAGGATCCCTGTGAATGCTTTGTGGAATTTAGATATGGTAGAGGCAGGGGCAGGGAAACCCAGGGAAGGAGGCAGGGGTTTGTAGCGTTTGGGACCCTTATACCCATGTGACACACATAACAATAAAGGAGAAACAGGAGATCTTTGAAGACAAGTTAAATATTATAGATTTATTGCTATAGCTATGATACCTTCAGAAGAGTCCTACATCACTTTAATTCAGTTGCATAACTTAAATACTAAAATAAAATGTATCATGTTTTAAAAAACATGGCAGGTGCTCCTGTCTTCGTCTAAGAAAAAGGAAGGTAATAAAATAAGTGAAATCCTTTTTTTACTGCACCCTGGGCATAAATTGTTACTTGCCCAGAGTTTATGGGAAAGTGTTGTTTGTGAGGCAGAGTTATCAACTGTCGGGTGTGTAGGTTTTCCAAGAGTTGATTATACGCGAGCTTCAAAGAACAAATTCAGAAAAAGAAAAGAATTCTGAGGGTCTTTTTTTCCCCTGAAGATACAAAAATTATTAAGATTCATTGTTTTCTAATATTAAATTGTGTGAAAACATAAACATCTGTCTCATAATGCAGATTCTAGGGTTCAATCCCCAGAGGTCTGAAATTTTAAATTTCAAGTGAGGCCCAAGAATCTTTATTTTTAACCTGATCTACAGAAGTGAACAATCTGCTCTTATTTCAGATAATCATTTAAGAATAGTTTTTCTCAAAAGTAAGCTTCAGCTAAAAGCTTTAAAATACATGTTTGATCAAGATCATGAAGTTCAGATGTTTATATTCTCAGTATCAGAGGATCCACTCAGACTCTGCAGTCTCTTGGAAATTCTTCTTTTCTTGTCCTCGTCTCACATGGTTATTGAGGGACAGCCATTTCCCACAATATGACCTTATTTCTGCTCCTTCTTCTCATCTCTAGCTACAGTTGATTGGTCCAGAAGAGCTGTTCTGACCTAAGTCAAGCTAATTAGACCTGTTCTTCAGGACCAGAGAATCAAGCGTCCTGGCTGATGTCATTAGATAGACAATGTGAGAACGTTTTACAGAATACTGGAGTGAGTTGTCGGTAGGAGATAAAAATTAAGCCCACACAGGATATGAAAATAGTCCCAATAGTATCTGTATTCTCATTCCAGTAATTCCTGAAATTCAGTTACACTTGCCGCTCAGAATCTGTATTAGCAATTGCTGCATCACGATGCTGCTTAACAGGGGCGCCTGGGAGGTTCAGTCAGTTGAGTGCATGACTTTGGCTCAGGTCAGGATCTACTGCTTTTGAGTGTGAGCCCCGTGTCAGGCTCTGTGCTAACAGCTTGGAGCCTGGAGCCTGGAGCCTGCTTCTGATTCTGTCTCTGTCCCTCATCTACTCGCTCTTTGTCTCTCTCTCTCTCTCTCAAATATAAAGTAAAACATTAAAATTTTTTTTAAAAAATGCTGCTTAACAGTCTAAAACACCACTATTCCTTTATTATATCTGGTGACGTCTACAGGTCAGCAATTCAGACATGGCAGCGGGAATGGCTTGTATCTGCTCCATGATGCCTGGTGTCTAAGCTGGGAGACTCAAAGCCTGGGAGCCGGGATTGTCTAAATCTCATTCACTCACTTGTCTAGTGGTTGGTGCTCGCCAGTGGGTGAGACCTTAATTAAGTTGTTCAGTTTGTTGGAACACCCTCATGTGACCTCTCCACACGACCGCCGGCTTCCTCACAACATGGTGATGTAAGGTGACCAGCCATCATGGTTTTCCTTGGAACTCATGAGTTTCCCAGGAAATGGGACAGTCAGTGCTAAAACTCAAGAAGCCCCTTATAAGCCAGGATGAGTTGTAAGTTATTCACCCTACATGATGTCTGGATTCCAATGGCAGTTCCTGAAGAGATAGATAAATAGTATGTCAGAAGGAAGCTGTATCTTTTTTTTTTTTTTTTTAACCTAGTGTTAGAGGTCAAATAGTATTCTGCCATGCTCCGTTGGCCGGGTCAGTCATAAGCTACAGCTCAGATTCAAGAGACTAAAATATATAATCCCTCTGCTTGACGGGAAGAGTGTCAGTCACACTGTAAAATGAGCATGTGGAAATGGCTAAATATATCAGTGCAGCCATAAAGATGACCCTGATGATCTAACACGCAATTTGCTACAATATTCTTCTATAAATCCCATGTTTCCTCAAGTTAGCTCAAACTGGGCTTCTGTCACTTGCAAGCAAAATAATGATTTTTTAAACCCTCAATATAACCAGTTAATAATATTTTAACAATCAACTGAAAGTCTGGGTTGAGTTATCAATATTAAGGAGCCTAACCTATTCCTGAACAACTACTCCCCACCGTATAAGCTAAGGGAAGGAGGCTGAGGGAATGACTGCAGACAGGCCACAATTTTCTCCCAGACAGAGTCTGGATCTGCCCCCAAACATGGACAATTTACACGATCAGGGCCCTAAAGTTTCACACTGTAACGCTCTTAGCTGAGAAACATTATAAGCAGTCATTACTGATTTCCTAACATAGTTATTAAAAAAACAAAAGAAAAAAAGCTCAAGGGAACTCCTCACCACCAATAGAACTTCACAGAATTCCGGTGAACTTTTCAAGCTAGAGTAATTGCAAAATTTGCCTTTAGGTAATGACTGACACACTATGAAGTACGGTTAATTATCCGGCAGGTAAAGGGGAGGCTGGGCGGTAGAGTAGAGAGAAGTCGATCGGAGACGAGGAACACTTTGGGGTCAAAAGATTTGAAAGCAGCCCATCTCTATCCCCGTCACGAGCTCTGTGTGGTACCCACGACAACACTACCAATCATTCTCCCGTAGGTGACCCAGCTCACCAGAATCTCAGCTTGACTGTAGCTGAAAGAGTCTTTTTACAGAAAACTGGTGGAAGGAAGACATTCAGCCCCTTGTCTGTGTTGGGGGCTTCTCCCACTATCCCTCTTTGTTGTTGGGAAAGGAAATCAATTTAATTACACTTTCAGAAAAAAAAAGTTTAAGGTGAAATGACCAAAAGAAAAGTAAGAATTAAAAGAAAGAAAAACCTTTAAGATACATATTAAAATGAAAAAATAAATAAAAGAAGCACAATTTAAAATGACCAATACTGTAGGAATGCTCAGGAAAAGATCTCAAGAATAACTTTAATCAGGTTTGAAACTATGAAATAAAAAGATCATAAGCAATTAAAGTAATAGGACATTGGGGCGCCTGGGTGGCTCAGTTGGTTAAGCACCACCTTCGGCTCAGGTCATGATCTCGTGATGGTTTGTGGGTTCGAGCCCTGCGTCGGGCTCTGTGCTGACAGCTAGGAGCCTGGAGCCTACTTTGGATGCTGCGTCTCCCTCTCTCTCTCTGCCCCTCCCCCACTCATGCTCTGTCTCTCTGTCTCTCTGTCTCTCTGTCTCTCTCTCTCTCTCTCAAAAATGAATAAGCATTAAAAATTTTTTTTAAAATAGGACATAAAAATAGGGTGTGTGGCATAAAAATAAAAATTAGAATCAGGTTGAAAGGTAAGAAATTGCATAGGGAATTAAATCAGAATAAATTAGAAATGCGATTTCCTAAGGTGATCTCCCCTAGATGGCTGAAATTAACATGGCCCACACAGGCTAAGCGGTGGGCTCACATTTCTCCTTTCCTCTGTACTTCCCCACCAGCTCTGGCATCAGAATCCTAGGAGAAAAGTGTGTCATCTTTACTTCAAACCTAATTTCACAGCTGAGCCAATGGGCCTCGAGTTCCCAGTTACAGCCACTACAACCTTGCCTTCCGAGCAAAAAAAGCTCTGCTTAGTGCAGTCAAGTACACAATCCACTTGCTTATAGGATGTTATGTCTGTCAGTCAGGCCTTGCACGGGACTTGGAGAGCAGTCAGCTCAAGGTTAAAGTCTCTGGCAAGGACGGCACGCTGGGATTCTGTTCAGCTGCTTTCAGCAGATCCTCATGTATTCATTCTTTTCATCTTATTAGCAAAAGCTTTGGGAAGATGAAACCTATCATCTGTATACAGAAAGATACTATTTTTCTTGTTTGCCAGGGCAAAACAGTATGAATCTAGTTAATCCAAGAAATACATGAAGCTGTTTGGGTATTTGGAAGAGAGGAAAATAGCATCCTTTGAAAAGCAGGTTAACAATATTCATACACAAAGGATAGGATTATCCATCGAATGGAGAAATCCTCTGTAAAGGTAAAGAGAGACTGGAGTTGTAATTTAGTAAGTAGAATCCTAAAAAATAACATGTTATCTTATTTAGAGAAACGCTGAAAAGGTTCACATACACATACACACACAGAGTTGATCAATGGCTCTATAGTCTCGGTGAGCCAACAAAATCTGGTTTCACCAAACTCTATCGATAAATGGCAGCTTATGAGAACTTTGGCCACAGACTGGCTTTATCTTACTAATCACCTGTATCACATGCCATGATATTTGAAATTTCAATAAAATTAAATTAAAAGACAGATTAAATCATAGCTGTGGATTCATAGGAATTGAGATCAGAGTACGATAAATTAGAAGATTTTGAAAGCACACTACAATTCTTGCCAAGTTCATAGACTCACATGCTGCGGACAGATCATCACTGTCTCCAAATCCTGTTAACCTGGAGCTGGAGAGCAGACAGCAAGGTGGAAAAGAGTCTAGCAACAGTGACATGTTCCTGATATAGGATACTGTATGGAGAAAACAGAAGTGCAATTTATTAAGAACATAGCAGTGTTTGTTTTGATGGAGTATATGATAGTCTAATGAGATTACAGACACATTTGCCCATATAGGAAAAGCTGTTCCTGAGAACCTGTTAGAATATATAGTTGAGCAAAGAATGAAACCCATATCATAAATAGAAGTAGTAAAATGTTTCATCCTGATACCTTTCGACAAATCTCATGTAGCAGAAGGTACACTGTTCTCTAGAAGTGAGAGAAACTAAAAAACTCAGATAAATTGTCCTGAGTCATGAGAAATAACTCTGATACATCAGTGGAGATCTGTATTCCACATTTTTAATATATTTACATCTATTAAAAATAGTATGACCAAATTTGAGTTTATCCACTAAGATCTGTCATATTCTGAATTTTTCTCAAGAAATAGAAAATTTAAGAAATCATATTTACTTCATAAATTTTAGGATGGTTTCTTCTATGTCTTTCTTGGGGGCATGTGCGTGTGTGCGCGCACACACACACACACACACACACACTTGCAGTGATTTCTGCATTTGGAGCTTATCTATCTATTCATTCTCTCTTACATGAACATATATTCATGGCACACATTAGCCTGGTGTAGACCTTATAGCAAAATTTTGAAGACAGGTTTATTTAATTTTTAGATCAAACACAACTGATGGCCTAAGCAAATATCACATAAATCCCAGGGACGAAAGATTAAAAAATGGTGATTTATTCCTTTTTCTATTACTTGCTTATGCAGCAGATTGGAGGTTTGTATATTCCCAGATACATGTGGATCTAGTCTAGCAGTCAGTATGGATACCAATAATCAATTTTCAGTTGATTGTTTATTCAAAAAAACTGCCAATAATGTCTCCTTCTGGTTTTGCTTTGCTGGCTTGGAAACTGCTTGTAATCACTTAACACATGCCATTGTAATCTCCTCTGAGGGTTTATCCAGGGATAATGAGTTCCTGACACGTGACCCCTCTGTGTCCACTGTGGATGTCAACAGTCCATCAAAGCATGCTTTCCTCTGGAACCTAGATGTGACCTCAGAATCGTCCTCAACACAATACTCCAATTTGCCAATCACTGTCAATTGACTGGCATTTGTACCTAAGATGAAACTTATTTGCCTTCTCTGGCAAAGTACAAAGTATTCTTGCATTTTTATTTAAGCTAAGATTCACTGGATATTTAATTATTTATGATATAATTGTGAGCGGATGGCAGCCTGCAAGTTATCTACTTATTCTGTGTGAGAGGAAGTAATATCTTGCTTGCAAAGTGCTCCTCATGGGAATATTATGATCAATGCCCAGACACTTTCCATTTTTCAATTTTATGAATGACCTCTTTGCAGCATGCCGATGTTGTGCTGTATGTGTTATGGGATGTCAAATTCATTAGAACAAGTCACAAAGATTTGCAAACAGACACTAATTTGTTGACATTTTAGTGACTTTTGAAAAATTGACTTAAATTTAGCAGCAAAGTCACTAGCACAAAATGCCTTGTTTGTGTATGTATATGTGTATGTGTACATATATACATATATATATGTACACATACACATATACGTGTACATATATATGTACACATACACATATATATGCACACATACACATATATATGTACACATATTTGTGTATGTATATGTGTGTGTACATATATACATATATATGTACATATATATGTACACACACATATATATACATATATGTACACATACACATATATATGTACACGTACACATATATATGTACACATACACATATATGTACATATATATGTACACATACACATATATTTTTTCCTATTGAGAGAATAAAATCTGAGTATTGCTTCAGAAATAAACTCCAGGAGGCCCAAAATTCTGAAGAGCTTTCCCAGAGACCTTTTGAAAAATCATGTGCGGCCCAGGTATACATATTTAATTATGTCTGCTTCATTTTTCTTCCAAAATTTAAAATATTTGGAATAATGCTGGATTTGTTTAAAGGCCAAATTAGGTAAGATGTGGGAGGTTTAAATCCTGCTTGGTTTCTAGGTTAGAGAGATTGCCTTTGGGGTAATGTGGCAAGGTTTGTTTTAAGCTCAGGTGACTTGTACCTGTTTATTGCCCCTTGCTGGAGTAAATTACTTAGTAAAACCATTACTAGACAAAGTTGTATGTAGAAATCAGTAATGGGGAAGAGGCATGGGCATCTTTTATGAACTGGAGATGATATTGCTAACTGCCATAATTGGAGCCGATCCTATTAAAACAGCACGATAAAGTGCCGATCATGTCCAATTTTCCCCTCACTTTCAGTATTTGATAACTGAAAAATGTAGGGTTTATTCTGCAGTGATGACTTCCTCAATGCAATTATTCTGGTTCCAATGGATGAACAGATGCTGCTCTAGAAATACAGACAATAGAGAATCAAAACCACCAACCTCTGAGCCACAGATTAATACAGTCAATATTTATAATATAATTTAGATTTGGACCCAAATTCTAGGACCACTACAATCTTATTGAATTTCTCTTTAACTCTGGACAAAGCTTTGCATTGGCTTGAGGCAGTATGTAATTTTCCTTCCTTTTAGGAGAATTTTAACTTGCCAGGGTGATGTCTATTCTTGTGGATTAATCATCCCAATTTCTTATGTCTCTGGGAAAAGTCACACTAAGCAAATGCCAAAGACTTTAAAGAACACCATTTAATTCAGTAACTAGTCTAAAAATATGTTTCAGAATATATATTACCTTCCAAAAACCTTTCTGGAGCCTCCACCAAAAAAAAAATCCAAGAAGCCATGCTTAATTATTTCAGTCTTTGGACAACCTCTAAACATGATCCCTAATTCTCTAATCTGGAGAGTCTTGATCGTTCTTGTGCCCCCAATATAAATGCATGTAGTTCTTCCCCATGAGCATTAGGGTGGTGCTACCCATGCTGGCCCTTTGTTGTATGCAGCTGACTTGTGTGCATGTCAACAGTGGCCTTTCTACCTTTGCCTCTGCTCTCATCCCAGACCCTGGCTCCAGCTTCAGCAGTGGCACTGGCTGGATTTGAGTGGAACACGTTCCAAGAGATGGTTATGAGGGAAGTAACACATTAATAAAACCAGATTTCTTGCCATCAAGAAAGTACTACCTCCTTGAAGAGACAAAATGGGGGAGTCTATGTACTACCTGCAAAACCACATACATACGCACACAGTAAAAACTGAAAACCTAAATGCATATATATACATATATATGTATATATATGCATAATTTTATGGTATTATGCGCATAAACATGTGCATGTGCATGTGCATGCACACACACACACACACACACACACACACACCCCTACCTGAGGGTGTCTCTCTCTTTATAAAAATTACAAGGATTAAGCCGCCAGCAGTCTCAGTGAGTGCCCTCACTATAATTATTTCATTAATTTTACATGATGTACAACAGTAAGTTTATCGGTGTGCTGTGAAGTATCTTTGCAATTAAAGCTCTATCACACTTGTCAGAATAAATGAACGGAGATCATCCTGCCTCGTAAGATGCTCTGTCTTTATTGTTGGGCTTGCTTCTGTTCTCTCACTAAAACATAACTTGGAGATCTAGAGTGAAGGCTTAGTTTGTGGCCCAGAATTCACACGCAATAAGAGTTTGTTGCATGATAATATGCTCAATAAAATTACATGAAAAACAGTGTGGCTGGTACTTTTATCAGTGCTCCTGGGTAAGACGGTTGCTGCCTTCCACATTCCTTATTCCCTGGTGGTGGTCTCCTAATTTTAAGTACAAGCTGGAGGCAGAAGGTGGGAAGATTAGGCACCAAGCTGAGAAAGGCCTCATAAGTGGGAAGGGATGTCTATAGCAAAAAATGCAAAACAACTGAGGTTTCTAGCTTCCTGGGGATTCATTTGTTGGAAAATTGTGTCAGGCAGAAGAGGCCTGACCATCAAGGTAAAGCCACTCTTGGCTCAGCTCATCTGAATCACTAAACTATGCAAATGCAGGAATTAAAAGACTCATGTCAAATTATAGTAATCTGTGGCATGGACAGCATCTCTTCCCTTAATTAGATTTATGTTTTTCAAAGAGTACTCTCTGAAAAACTGTGTTCTACCAGTGAAATCTAATTTGAGCAATGTCATTGTCACAAAACCACACTGCTTCTTTCTCTTTGCCTCTTTGGTGAACGTTGGGATGGAACTCCAGCATCGAAAGGCATTTGAAAAAAATTATTGTTGAGGAAAAAAAATAAAAGTACAGCCTGAGTTTTAATCCCTTTACTGCCATGAACTAGTAGAGTTTTGGGGTGAGTTTTCTCTGTAGCCATTTTTTTAAATCATATCATCTTTCACTTTTTGAAGAATTTTTCTACTTCAGTTATCTTTTTTCAAACATAATTGATCTATCTTCATAGTTCCATTCCCATGTGTTCTGATATTATCCATCTTAAAGTATTTTTTTGAAGTTTATTCATTTATATTGAGAGAGAGAGAGAGACAGAGACAGAGGAAAGTGGGGGAGGAGCAAAGAGAGAGGGAGAGAGAGAATCTGAAGCAGGCTCTACAGTGTTAGCACAGAGCCCAATGTGGGGCTCAAACTCAGGAACCTGAGATCATGATCTGAGCCGAAACCAAGAGTGGGCGCTTAACTGACTGAGCCACTCAGGCTCCCTCATCTTAATTTAAAAAATAAAAGGAAAGCTTACTATGTCCTCATATCCCTCTAATTAACAAACAGTCAGCTTTTCCTCCATTTTCTCTACTCTATCTGTGCTTCTATTATTCCACTGTTGAATTTTCCAAACTGGTCCTCTACTGGTTCTCTCTTAGTTTTCATTTTATCTTTCTTCTCTCCTTTTTTTTTTAAGTTTTTCAACTTTATCTTCAGTTCTTCTACTAAGAAACTTCTACCATTTTAAAGTTCAAGAACTCGGCCAACATCACGGAGAAGTAGGGGGAATCCATACTTCCTGTGTATCTCAAAGAAGTGTAGAAGCCAAAGGACTTTGAACACCAGAGCCAGGGAGGAAAAGAGACTGAATCTACTATAAAGAAAATGGGAAGCTGGAAAAAAGATAGGGCTACTCCAAGGAACAAACCAAAGCACACTTGGTGGAGGGTCCAAAATATTACTATGAGTAGGGTAATAAAATAAGCAAAGTCACAACAGAGAGCAAGTAACAATCCCTGAAAAAAACACCTCCTGAAACGCCAGGCCCTGGACAGTGTATGAACCTCCTTTAATATAGCAGTGCTCACAGGTGCAGAGCACAAAAGCTTTTAAAATGCATAAGGGACAGAAAACTAGCCAAAATGATGAAATGGAAGAATTCTCCTCAAAAGAAATTCCAGGAAGTAACAACAGCTAATGAATTGATCAAAACCAATTTAAGCAATATAATGGAACAAGAATTTAGAATAATAGTCATAAAAGTAACCGCTGGTCTTGAAAAAAGCATAGAAGACAGCAGAGAATCTATTGCTACAGAGATCAAGGGACTAAAAAATAGTCATGATGAATTAAAAAATGCTATAAATGAGGTGCAAAATAAAATGGAGGCGGCCACAGCACAGACTGAAGAGGCAGAGGAGAGAATAGATTAGAAGACAAAATCATGGAAAAAGAGGAAGCTGAGAAAAAGAGAGATAAAAACAATTCAGGAGTACAAGGGGAGAATTAGAGAACTAAATGATGCAGTCAAACAGAACAATATCCATATCATAGGAATTCCAGAAGAAGAAGAGAGAGAGAAAGGGGTTGAAGGTGTACTTGAACAAACCATAGCTGACAACTTCCCTGATCTGGGGAAGGAAACAAACACTGAAATCCAGGAGGCACAGAAAATTCCCTTCAGATGTAACTTGCATTGATCTTCTGCACAACATATCATAGTGAAACTGGAAAAATACAAAGATAAAGAGAGAATTCTGAAAGCAGCTAGGGATAAATGGGCCTTAACATACAAAGGTCGACACATAAGGGTAGTAGCAGACCTATCTACTGAAACTTAGCAGGCCAGAAAGGAATGGCAGGAAATATTAAATGTGATGAACAGAAAAAAATATGCAGTCAAGAATCCTTTACCCAGTAAGTCTGTCATTCAGAACAGGAGGAGAGATCAAAGTTTTCCCAAACAAACAAAAACTGAAGGAATTCATCATCACTAAACCAGCCCTACAAGAGATCCTAAGGGGGACTCTGTGAGGGAAATGTTGCAAGGACCACAAAGTACCAGAGACACCACTAAAAACACAAAACCTACAGATATCACAGTGACTCTAAACCCACATCTTTCAATAATAACACTGAATGTAAGTGGACTAAATGCTCCAACCAAAAGACATAGGGTATCAGGATGGATTAAAAAACATAAGACCCATCTATTTGCTGCCTATAAGAGACCCATTTTAGACCTGAGGACACCTTCAAATTGAAACTGAGGGAATAGAGAGTGTTCATGCTACTGAGTATCATGCTACTGGAAGTCAAAAGAAAGCTGGAATAGCCACACTTCTATCAGACAAACTAGACTTTAAATTAAAGGTTGTAACAAGAGATGAAGAAGGGCATTATATAATAATTACAGGGCCTATCCATCAGGAAGAGTTAACAATTATAAATGTCTATGCACCAAATTTGAAAGCCCCCAAATATATAAAACAATTAATCACAAACATAAGCAACCTTATTGATAAGAATGTGGTAATTGCAGGAGACTTTAATACCACACTTACAACAATGGATAGAACATCTAGACAGAGAATAAATAAAGAAACAAGGGCCCTGAATGATACATTGGATCAGAAGGACTTGACAGATACATTTAGAACTCTGCATCCCAAAACAACAGAATATACTTTCCTCTCAAGTGCACATGGAACATTCTCCAAGATATATCACATACTGGGTCACAAAACAGCCCTTCATAAGTATAAAAGAATTAAGATCATACCATGCACACTTTCAGACCACAATGCCATGAAACTTGAAATCAACCACAGGAAAAAGTCTGGAAAACCTCCAAAAGCATGGAGGCTAACGAATACCCTACTAAAGAATGAATGGGTCAACCAGGCAATTAGAGAAGAAATTAAAAAATATATGGAAACAAACGAAAATGAAAATACAACAATCCAAAAGCTTTGAGATGCAGTGAAGGCAGTCCTGAGAGGAAAATATATTGCAATCCAGGCCTATCTCAAGAAACAAGAAAAATCCCAAATACAAAATCTAACAGCACACCTAAAGGAAATAGAAGCAGAGCAGCAAAGACACCCCAAACCCAGCGGAAGAAGAGAAATAATAAAGATCAGAGCAGAAATAAACAATATAGAATCTAAAAAAACTGTAGAGCAGATCAATGAAACCAAGAGTTGGTGTTTTGAAAAAATAAACAAAATTGATAAACCTCTAGCCAGGCTTCTCAAAAAGAAAAGGGAGATGACCCAAATAGATAAAATCATGAATGAAAATGGAATTATTACAACCAATCCCTCAGAAATACAAGCAATTATCAGGGAATACTATGAAAAATTATATGCCAACAAACTAGACAACCTGGAAGAAATGGACAAATTCGTAAGCACCCACACACATCCAAAACTCAAACAGGAAGACATAGGAAACTTGAACAGACCCATAACCAGTGAAGAAATTGAATCAGTTATCAAAAATCTCCCAACAAATAAGAGTCCAGGACCAGATGGCTTCCCTGGGGAATTCTACCAGACATTTAAAGCAGAGATAATACCTTTCCTTCTCAAGCTGTTCCAAAAAATAGAAAGGGAAGGAAAAATTCCAGACTTATTCTATGATGCCAGCATTACTTTGATTCCCAAACCAGACAGAGACCCAGCAAAAAAAAGAGAACCATAGGCCAATATCCCTGATGAATATGCATGCAAAAATTCTCAACAAGATACTAGCAAATCGAATTCAACAGCATATAAGATGAATTATTCACCATGATCAAGTGGGATTCATTCCTGGGATGCAGGGCTGGTTCAATATTCGCAAATCAATCAATGTGATACATCACATTAATAAAAGAAAAGATAAGGACCATATGATCCTGTCAATCGATGCAGAAAAAGCATTTGACAAAATTAAGCATCGTTTTTTTACTAAAAACCCTCGAGAAAGTCGGGATAGAAGGAACATACTTAAACATCATAAAAGCCATTTATGAAAAGCCCACAGCTAATATCATCCTCAATGGGGAAAAACAGAGAACTTTCCCCCTGAGATCAGGAACACGACAGGGATGTCCACTCTCACTGCTGTTGTTTAACATAGTGTTGGAAGTTCTAGCATCAGCAATCAGACAACAAAAGGAAATCAAATGCATCAAAATCGACAAAGATGAAGTCAGATGACATGCAGATGACATGATACTATACATGGAAAACCCAACAGACTCCACCAAAAGTCTGCTAGAACTGATACATGAATTCAGCAAAGTTGCAGGATACAAAATTAATGTACAGAAATCGGTTGCATTCTTATACACTAATAATGAAGCAACAGAAAGACAAATAAAGAAACTGATCCCATTCATAAATGCACCAAAAATCATAAAATACCTAGGAATAAACCTACCAAAGATGTAAAAGATCTGTATGCTGAAAACTACAGAAAGCTTGTGAAGGAAATTGAAGAAGATAAAAGGAAAGGAAAAACATTCTGTGCTCATGGATTGGAAGAATAAATATTGTTAAAATGTCAATACTACGCAAAACTATCTACACATTCAATACAATCCCAATCAAAATTGCACCAGCATTCTTCTCAAAGCTAGAACAAGCAATCCTCAAATTTGTATGGAAACCACAAAAGACCCCGAATAGCCAAAGTAATATTGAAGAAGAAAACCAAAGCAGGAGGCATCACAATCCCAGATTTTAGCCCCTACTACAAAGCTGTAATCATCAAGACAGCATGGTATTGGCACAAAAACAGATACATAGACCAATTGAATAGAATACAGACCCCAGAATTGGACCCACAATAGTATGGCCAACTGATCTTTGAAAAGCAGGAAAGAATATCCAAAGGAAAAAAGACAGTCTCTTTAACAAATGGTGCTGGGAGAACTGGACAGCAACATGCAGAAGAATGAAACTAGATCACTTTCTTACACCATTCACAAAAATAAACTCAAAATGGAGAAAGGACCTCAATGTGAGACAGGAAACCATCAAAACCCTAGAGGAGAAAGCAGGAAAAAACCTCCCTGACCTCAGCTGCAGCAATTTGTTACTTGACACATCTCCAAAGGCAAGGGAATTAAAAGAAGAAATGAACCATTAGGACCTCATCAAGATAAATAGTTCTGCACTGCAAAAGAAACAATCAACAAAACTAAAAGGCAACTGCTGGAATGGGAAAAGATGTTTGCAAATGACATATTGGATAAAGGGCTAGTATCCAAAATCTATAAAGAACTCACCAAACTCCACACCCGAAAAACAAATAATCTAGGGAAGAAATGGGCAGAAAACATGAATAGACACTTTTCTAAAGAAGACATCCAGATGGCCAACAGGCATATGAAAAGATGCTCAACGTCACTCCTCATCAGGGAAATAGAAATCAAAACCACACTGAGATACCACCTCATGCCGGTCAGAGTGGCTAAAATGAACAAATCAGGAGACTATAGATGCTGGAGAGGATGTGGAGAAACGGGAACCCTCTTGCACTGCTGGCGGAAATGCAAACCAGGGCAGCTGATCTGGAAAACAGCGTGTAGCTTCCTCAGAAAATTAAAAATAGACCTACCCTATGACCCAGCAATAGCACTGCTAGGAATTTACCCAAGGGATACAGGAGTACTGATGCATAGGGGCACTTGTACCCCAATGTTTACAGCAGCACTCTCAACAGTAGCCAAATTGTGGAAAAAGCCTAAATGTCCATCAACTGATGAATGGATAAAGAAATTGTGGTTTATATACACAATGGAGTACTACATGGCAATGAGAAAGAATGAGATATGGCCCTTTGTAGCAACGTGGATGGAACTGGAGAGCATGATGCTAAGTGAAATAAGCCATACAGAGAAAGACAGATACCATGTTTTCACTCTTATGTGGATCCTGAGAAACTTAACAGAAACCCATGGGGGACGGGAAGGAAAAAAAAAGGTTAGAGTAGGAGAGAGCCAAAGCATAAGAGACTTAAAACCTGAGAACAAACTGAGGGTTGATGGGAGGTGGGAGGGAGGGGAGGGTGGGTGATGGGTATTGAGGAGGGCACCTTTTGGGATGAGCACTGGGTGTTGTATGGAAACCAATTTGACAATAAATTTCATATATTGAAAAAAAATTAAAAATAGATCTACCCTATGACCCAGCAATAGCACTGCTAGGAATTTACCCATGGGATACAGGAGTGCTGATGCATAGGGGCACTTGTACCCCAATGTTTATAGCAGCACTCTCAACAATAGCCAAATTATGGAAAGAGCCCAAAGGTCCATCAACTGAAGAATGGATCAAGAAGATATGGTTTATATGTACAATGGAATACCACTTGGCGATGAGAATGAATGAAATCATGCCATCTGCAGTGACATAGATGGAACTGGAAGGTATTATGCTAAGTGAGTAAGTCAGTCAGAGAAAGACAGATACTCTATGTTTTCACTCATATGTGGATTCTGAGAAACTCAACAGAAGACCAGCGGGGAGGGGAAGGAGGGAAAAGTTACAGAGAGGGAAGGAGGTAAACCATGGGAGACTCTTAAATACTGAGAAAAAAGGGGGGGGGGGGGGGGGGGGGGGGGAGGGGGAAAGTAGGTGATGGGTATTGAGGAAGGCACCTGTTGGGGTGAGCACTGGCTGTTGTATGGAAACCAATTTGACAATAATTTCATTAAAAAAAACACATTCAGCCCACACTTCTAGAAAAAGTTTCCTATACAACTAATTTCCCTTTCTCTTTTCTGCTCTAGCTCTTCTGTTTTCATCATGCCACCAGCACTGATTTCCTAGACGTCACAGAAGCCTTTCTGTTGCTGAATGCAAGGGGTGCTTTTGGAGACTCGCACATCACCTCGCCTTGAAGCGTTTTTCCATCTGGGCCATTGTAACACCACACACACCCTGTGTCCTCAGCTCTACAGGCTTCCCCTTGGCGGTTTCATTATTGGCTGCTCCCCTCCACCTGAACTCTCTGCAGATGACTGCATCCCATTGCCACGGCTGTGTGCACAGTACGGACACTGGTTCCTACTCTCCAAAGGCTCTCACATAATTCCTTGCAATGTGAACAGACCCTTCTTAGGAAGGAGCCAAACTGGGAGGCCTTGCCCGGCTCCAGCACGGAGCTCCGAGCCTGGAGGTGGTGACATCCAATAGTTCAGTCTGTAGACTCTGCATCTGGACTGTGCAGATTCTGATGCCATCTCTGCTGCTCAGGTCATTTCCTGGTGTTTTTGTCTCTTTGCTTGTAACACAGGGATGATACCGCTGGTACCTACATCAGAGCATTGTTGTACCTACATCCAGGGCTTTGGCAAGTATCCAACTGTAGCAAAGGCTATTTGCAAGGAAGTGAGAAGAGTCTGAGACTGACCTTCCTCACCAGCTAACAAGTTAGCCCGCTCCTATTTCACAGATGCTGCCAGAAGACACAAGGCTCCTGTGTCGCAAAGAACTATAATACTCACAGCAGAGCAAAGACATGAGTGTCACGTTTATCACTACCCCCCACGCTGCACCAGTCCAATGGGGCTGATGTCAAGGGACCCAGGTTGATGTTACTCAGTTGTCACGTCATAGCTGAACCTCCTCCCCACCCCCAACCTGGGCTTAAGGAATATGCCTTTTTTTTTTAAAGTTAATTTATTTTGAAAGAAAGAGAGAGAGAACCTGAGCAGGGGGAGGGGCAGAGAGAGAGAAAGAGAGAGACAGAATCCCAAGCAGACTCCACTCTGTCAGCACGGAGCCCAACACGGGGCTTGACCTCATGAATCATGATCTCATCACCTGAGCAGAAATCCAGAGTCTGATGCTTAACCAACTGAGCCACCCAGGCGTCCCTGTGTCTTTTCTAATGGGCTGCGAGCATGCCTGCTCTTTGCTCCAAAGCAGACAGCGTCTTCATTATACTGGGAGGTATAAACTCTGCCCTTTGCCTAGGAGCCAGATGGTAGCTCTGTCTTCCAAGGGTGCCTGCTATACAAACACCATTGGAAGGACGGTCTGGGACAAAAGGGCAGTGCCTCACAGGTTGTGCAGACTCACGGGGGACCTTTCTCCCCAACAGTGTTATTGCCAGAAAATAGGATGCCTCTGTTGGCTATTCCCTATTCCTCCAGCGAGAATTCACTGCTTCCTCTTTTGTGCCCCACAATACTTGGTAAAAATTGTAAATATATTTAATATGTGTAAAGGTGGTCTGCGTCTAGTCTCCCCACAGCCTTGTGAGATCCGTGAGAGCAGGAAGGAGAGATTATTCATCTCTTACTCCTCTTCCTCCTCCTCCTTACATTGCATCCCCCAGAAGGGTGTCTAAAATAGGGCTTCATGTGTGTTTAATTATTTGTAATTTAAAAATTAATGAATATCCTAGGTGGGAAGACTTTTTTTCCTTTAGTCTGTGATGGACACCATGATCATATTTCTAAAGGAACATGTGGTATTCAGGACAGCAGAGAGACACAACTTCCATTAAGCAAATGAACATCTGAGCTTTTAATATAGAAAAGAGAATGAATGTAGCTGCTAGCTAGCACAGTGCCGCTTTCCAAAGGAAAATATTTTTTTCACCTCAAGAACGTAATGGTAAATGCTACATTGCACCCTCACAACATTACAGATTCTGTATAGAGCTATAAAATTTTCTAGATTCAGATTTATTGTTTTAAATGGATATGCAGTACAATGGATATTCTGATTTGAATGGGTATATTCTGCTTTCTTCATTCTCCTTTAGAACCGTCAGACAATTCTTCAAGACTTTGAGAAACTGTGTCCCCAGGGGGGTGAAGAGACACCTATATGTGTAAGTCCATGGAAGTAATTTGCTATGCTATCCATGGGGGTGACAGGTGCTAAAAAAAAAAAAAAAATGCAAGCTGATGTTATGACACAAAGCTGAGCTATCGCAGTTTGCACGAAGCATTTGGCATCAAGGGAGTTTGATCTGAAGTGTGATAAATTGGTAAAAGACTGTTATGTGCTTATTCCGTGTTTAAGGTGGTGTCAAATTGTGCCTTAGGAGAAGAGCTTAGTGAATTCTGTCCTAATGAAAATAAATGAATATTTATTTCATGGGTTCTGGGACAGTTATACTTAGGAACATGGTTAGATTTGTTGATGAGGGTGAAGGGGAATTATGGCCAAATGTGAGGCTCCATATGGGAATGGAAAAGACCAGAGATCATATATTACAACGATTAAAGGGCAGAGGTTGCAGGGAGTGTTGTTATGGCTTTAAATTCTACTTCAGCCATTTCCAAGCTACATCATCATGGGGATGTTCCCCCCAATTTTTGAGACCCCAGTTTCCTTGTGAGATATGTGCACCCCAAACTTCCTGTGAAGGTGGAAAGTGCTGAGGCACGTGCACTGCTTAGCCCAGTGCCGATCCTGTAAGTGTGCAATCGTTTGTAACTTGCATATGTATTCTTGCATATGTATTCAGTCGAGAAAGAACTGGCCCAAAGAAAAAGCATCTGTATCTAATAGTTTAGTTTTAGCTGCTAAAAGTGCATTACTGTAATTCCTGGCTGGGGGGGGGGTCTTTGGTCTGGTTTCTCTCAGGATTCACTAGAATTCTAATTTTTAATCTTCATTGCTTTTCTCTGATGGGCAGATGATTCTTCCTACATTTAAATGAACATATGACACACATCAGGATAATGCATAGCTGAGGTAAGCTCACCATACTGGTAGAGATATTATTAATTATCGTTACCATCCACTTTTCAGTGCTTTGTTTCCTTTTAGGGACAGTATTTTTTTAAATTTTCCTTTTTTAAAAATTTTCATTTCAATCCAAGTTAGTTAACATATGGTGTAATAATGGTTTCAGGAGTAAAATTTAGTGATTCATCACTTAATATGACACCCAGTGCTCATCCCAACAAGTGCCCTCCTTAATGCCCATCACCCATTTACCCCATCCCCCCACCCAACACCCCTCCAGCAAACTCGATTTGTTCTCTGTATTTAAGACTCTCTTATGATGGTTTGCCTTCCTGTTTTTATCTTATTTTTCCTTCTCTTCTGCTATGTTCATCTGTTTTGTTTCTTAAATTCCACATGAGTGAAATCACATGATATTTATCTTTCTCCGACTTATTTTGCTTAGCATAATGCATTCTAGTTCCATCTATGTTGTTGCAAATGCAAAATTTCACTTCTTTAATTTCTTTTTGATTGCTGAATAATATTCCATTGTCTTTCTTTCTTTCTTCTTTCTTTCTTCTTTCTCTTTCTTTCTATCTATCTATCTATCTATCTATCTATCTATCTATCTATCTAGAGGTAGATCTATACAGATAGGTAGGTAGGTAGATAGATAGATAGACCACATCTTCTTTATCCATGGACATTTGGGCTCTTTCCATACTTCCATACTTTGGCTATTGTTGATAGTGCTGCTATAACCATTGGGGTGCATGTGCCCCTTTGAAACAGCACTTCTGTATCCTTTGCATAAATACCTACTAGTGCTATTGCTTGGTTGTAGGGTAGCTATATTTTTAATTTTTTGAGGAAACTCCACACTGTTTTCCAGAGTGCCTGCAGCAGTTTGCATTCCCACCAGCAGTGCAAAAGGGTTCCCCTTTCTCTGCATCCTCGCTAACATCCGTTGTTGCCTGAGTTGATAATTTTACCCATTCTCACAGGTGTGAGGTGGTATCTCATTGACGTTTTGATTTGTGTTTCCCTGATGATGAGCGATGTTGAGCATCTTCTCATGTGTCTATTTGCCATCTGGATGTCTTCTTTGGAAAAGTGTCTGTTCATGTCTCTTGACCATTTATCACCGGATTGTTTTTTGTGTGTTGAGTTTGATAAGATCTTTATAGATTTTGGATGCTAACCCTTTATCCGATATGTCATTTACAAATATCTTCCCCCATTCCAACAGTTGCCTTTTAGTTTTGTTGATTTTTTCCTTTGCTGTGCAGAAACTTTTTATCTTGATGAGCTTCCAATAGTTCATTTTTGCATTTGTTTCTCTTGCCTCTGTAGATATGTCTAGTAAGAAGTTGCTGCAGCCAAGATCAAAGAGGTTGCTCCCTGTTTTCTCTTCTAGGATTTTGATGGTTTCCTGTCTTACATTTAGGTCTTTCCATTTTGAGTTTATTTTTATGTATGGTGTAAGAAAGTGGTCCAGGTTCTTCTTCGGCATGTCACTGTCCAGTTTTCCCAACACCAATTGCTGAAAAGACTGTCTTTTTCAATTGGATATTCTTTCCTTCTTGGCCAAAGATTTATTGGCCATACATTTGTGGGTACATTTCTGGGTTCTTTCTTCTGTTCCATTGACTTATATGTCTGTTTTGGGGCCAGTCCCATACTGTCTTGATGATTACAGCTTTGTAATACATATTAAAGTCTGGAATTGTGATGCCTCAAGCTTTGGTTTTCTCTTTCAGAATTGTTTTGGCTATTTGGGGTCTTTTCTGGTTCCATACAAATTTTAGAATTGTTTGTTCTAGCTCTGTGAAGAATGCTGGTGTTACTTTGTTAGGGACTGCATTGAATACGTAGATTACTTTGGGTAGTATCAATATTTTAACAATATTTGTTTTTCTGATCCATGAGCATGGAATGTTTTTCCATTTCTTTGTGTATTCTTCAATTTCTTTCATAAGTGTTTTACAGTGTTCAGCAGACTGATTTTTTACCTCTTGGCTAGGGTTATTCCTAGGTATTTTATGGTTTTTGGTGCAATAGTAAATGAGATAGATTCCTTGATTTCTCTTTCTGCTGCTTCATTATTGGTGTATAGAAATGCAACTGATTTATATACATTGATTTTATATCCTGCAAGTTTGCTGAATTCATGTATTAGTTCTAGAAGTGTTTGGTGGAATCTTTTGGGTTTTCCATGTAGAGTATCATGTCATCTGTGAGGAGTGAAAGTTTGACTTCTGCTTGCCAATTTGGATCCCATTTATTTCTTTTTGTTGTCTGATTGCTGAGGCTAGGACTTCCAACACTACGTTAAACAACAGTGGTGATAGTGGCCATCTCTGTCGTGTTTCTGACCTTGGGGGAAACTCTTAGTTTTCCCCAATGAGGATGATATTAGCGGTGGGTCTTTTGTATATGGCCTTTATGATGTTGAGGTATGTTCCTTTCATTTCTCCTTTCTTGAGGGTTTTTATTAAGAAAGGATGCTATATTCTATCAAGTGTTTTTTTTTTTCTGCATCTATTGAGAGGATCATGTGGTTCTTATCCTTTATTTTATTAATGTGATGTATCATGTTGATTGATTGTGGATATTGAACCGCCCCAGCATCCCAGGAAAAAAATCCCACTTGATTATGGTGAATAATTCTTTTAATGTACTCTTGTATTTGGTTTGGTAGTATCTTGTTGAGAGTTTTTGCATCTGTGTTCATCAGGGAGATTGGTCTGTAGTTCTTTTTTTAGCAGGGTCTTTGTCTAGTTTTGGAATCAAGGTAATGCTGGCCTCATAGAACGTGTTTGGAAATTTTCCTTCCATTTCTATTTTTTGGAACAACTTAAAAAGAATAGGTATTAACTCTTCTTTAAATTTTTGGTAGAATTCCCCTGGAAAGCCATCTAGCCCTGGATTCTTGTTCGTTGGGAGATTTTTTATTACTGACTCAATTTCTTTACTGGTTATGAATCTGTTCATATTTTCAACTTCTTCCTGTTTCAGTTTGGTAGTTTATACATTTCTAGGAATTTGTCCATTTCTTCCAGATTGCCCAATTTGTTGGCATATAATCGCTCATAATATTTTCTTCTTATTATTTGCATTTCTGTGGCATTGGTTGTGATCTCTTCTCTTTCATTCATGATTTTATTTATTTGGGTCCCTTCCTTTTTTTTTTTTTTATCATTCTGGTTAGGGGTTTATCAATTTTTTAAATTCTTTCAAAGAACCAGTTGGCGGTTTCATTCATCTGATCTATTTTTTTTTTTTGAAAGCATTGATTTCTGCTCTCATCTATTATTTCACTTCTGTTGGTTTTGGGCTTTATTTGCTGTCCTTTTTTCAGCTCCCTGAGGCATAAGGCCAGGTAGTGTATCTGAGACCTTTCTTCCTTCTTGAGGAAGGCTTGGATTGCTATATACTTCCCTTTTATGACCATCTTTGCTGCATCCCAGAGGTTTTGGACTGTCATGTTTTCATTTTCACTGGATTCATTGTATTTTTCAATTTCCTCTTTAACTTCTTGGTTAACCCATTCATCCTTTAGTAGGATGTTCTTTAATCTCCAAGTATTCATGGTCTTTTCAAATTTTTTCTTGTGGTTGATTTCAAGTTTCATAGTATTGTGGTCTATAAATATGCACGGTATGATCTCAATCTTTTTGTCCTTGTTGAGGGCTGATTTGTGACCCAGTATGTGGCCTATTCTGGAGAACGTTCCATGCACACTTAAGAAGAAAGTGCATTCTACTGCTTTAGGATGAAATGTTTTCAATATATCTGTTAAGTCCATCTGGTCCAATGTGTCATTCAGAGCCAATGTTTCCTTGTGGACTGTCTGCTTAGATGATCTGCCCATTGCTGTAAGTGGGGGGTGTTAAAGTCACCTATTATTATGGTATTATTAGCAATGAGTTTCTTTATGTTTGTGATTGATTTATATATTTGAGTGTTCTCAAGTTAGGGGCATAAATATTTACAATTGTTATATCTTCTTGGTGTATAGACCCCTTGATTATGATATAATGCCCTTCTTTATCTCTTGTTACAGTCTTTGTTTTAAAATGTAGTTTTTCTGGGGCACCTGGGTGGCTCAGTCAGTTAAGCATTCAACTGCTGATTTCAGCTCAGGTCGTGATCTCACAGGTTCATGATTTCAAGCCCTGTGTTGGGATCTGCCCTTACAGGATGGAGCCTGCTTGGGATGCTCTCTCTGTCCCTCTCTCTCTCTCTGCCCCTTTCCTGCTCTCTCAAAAATGAATAAATAAAAATTTAAAGAAAATAAAATCTAGTTTGTCTGATATAAGTATGGCTCCTCCAGCTTTCTTTTGAAGTTCCCTAGTGTGGTAAAAGATTCTCCATCCCCTCACTTTCAGTCTGAAGGTGTCTTTAGGTCTAAAATGAGTCTCTTATACGCAGCATATAGACAGGTCTTGTTGTTTTTGTTTAATCCATTTTGATACCCTATGTCTTTTGATTGGAGCATTTAGTCCATTTACATTTAGAGTGATTATTGAACGATATGAATTTAGTGCCACTGTGTTGCCTGTAGAGTTGGTGTTTCTGGTGATGTTCTCTGGTCCTTTCTAGTCCTTGTTGCTTTTGGTCTTTTTTGTTTTGTTTCGTTTTCTTCTCCACTCAGAGTCTGAGGGCAGTCTTATTCTCCTGATTCCTCCCTAGCATTTCTCTGCAAGTGACAGGAGTCTGCAGGTCCTCTAATCTCAGTATCATAAAACCACTGACTGTACCTCAGAAGCCCAGGTAGACCCTACTGAAGTGCCAGACACTTCCACATCCATGTGAGGTGTCTCAATTCCAATGCTTACTCCTCTTTCCAAGAACTGACTAGTGTTCTGGCTTCCCTTCATTTTCCCACCATGGAATAACAGTGGGGTGTCTTTGTGTGAATGTCTTTTATAGTTCCTGATTTCGAACCTTGGTGAAATTCTAGTCAGACACTTGGTTCCCAGATTCCATCTCTGACTACTCCATTTGCTTCAGGGAACTGTGGCTTTGCAAATAGTGCAGTGAATCAAATTGAGTCCAAAGCCATGGAGTGGAAGGTACTGTTTTAGTCTCATTGTACTGCTTCCAGTGTCTTCTATCTGGTACAAGAGCTGAAATGCTTCCCGAAAGAAAAGCATCCCAATGAGAAGTATAATTATTGCTACAAGCCAGATATTAGCAAATACATATACATAAAACCATATACTCCTCAGATCGTGATTTTGTTTCTTCAGTCAGAGCTATTTTGGGGGAGTTGACTTAAGGGTCACATTTATACAACTGACTGTTACAATGCAGCATGGCAGTTTAAGAGAACAGTGAGTGAACACATCTGTTCTGACAACCTCATCATGTTCCTCTTGATAAGATCAGAAATGTGGGATATATGAAATGTGGGATGTACATCATAAGAAAATATTAGGAAGAAGAAAAGACCAAAGAAGCTTAGTGGTTGGGAGGGGATGAGGTCAAGAGAAGTGAAGAAAAGGCCATACCT